>NW_026861582.1:0-12437 GCF_026571515.1 Ruditapes philippinarum
TAGTTATAAAGATTTCTGACAGATTATATGGCTCTATATTAATGGTTGACTAAGCTGCTAGACGAGGCTTATTTCGCAAATAACTGTTATATAGGGCCATATAACCTGTCAGTTATAATACAGAAACTTTCTTATTAGAGAAAAAATAAATCTAAAAATTGGCAGTAAATGTGTATATAATTTATATAAACATCACGATTATCCAATGAAAAGCAAGGTTACAATATGCAGTATTATAAATGTATCTACAAAATTAACACAACCTACATCAATAACTCCATATTTTGGTGAATGAACACTGATCATGGCCCCACTGTCAATCATGAAACAGATTTTATATTCTGTATGTGAAGTCACCCCTAGCTCTTTCATCTTTACTTCAATCCATTTCATACCTGTGGCAGCTGAAAATAGAATACATTTCACTGCAAGATTATTCTTCCCTTGACATATAAGAAACAAAAATTCAATATTTTATGAAGACATATATATTTGCATTGTTCTAACCAGAATTTCATGGGTTTCTTCATGTTTCTTAGCCACAGTTTACCTTGCTGCAGACATTTTGTTAACCTGGCATTTTTTTTAAAGCTTTAGCCTGTGAAGTTTCAGAAGAGTTAAGTTTTAAACATATATATATGAGGAAAACCCACGACCCCCTGAGCATGGCAAACTTTGACCCTAAGGCTATAAATTGAAAAAAAAATGGTAGAAATCCACTAGACAACGTTTTATGCCAAAAATATATGCTGTAGCTCTGTTTTAGAGATTTCTTATTTTAAATATATAAGGCAAAACCTAAGGCTATAATTTGAACAAACTTTGGTAAAATCCAAACTGTAACAAACTAGACAACGCAATATATCAAATATCTTTTATAGCATTGGAGAAGATTTTTAAGGTTTTTTTTTATTCCTTCCGGGTTTGCCATGGAAACCAGAGTTTTGCAGGAATGGAATCATTTGCACAACTTTTAAAAACTACATGCTAGGACGAATCCTAGCAACATGGCCTAATGGTTTAGGAGATAATTTGAAACAAAAGTTGACAACGCATAACAGGTGACGGACACAGCCAGGTCACAAAAAAATCTCCAAATACTGTTATCATTTGAAAAAATCAAACCAAACCTGATAGTTCATAATATATCTATACTTTATCATAATTAAGAAAATTGAAAATATGAAAATAATATAAACTTACACCAAATAACAATATCGTAGTCGTCATATGCCGATGTGAGAAACTCATGCAGGAATGGTCGTATTAACTCGTTAGCAGTCTCTGCCACAGATCTGTGATCTAGAAAATATAGAATGTCATATAAGCAAATAAATGAAAGTTTAAACAATTGTTGACTGAACACTAGTGTAAACAGGTCAATTTGAATGATATTTCTATATTCCTTATTACTGGTCCTTTAATATCATATCAAATATCAACATCTTTAACTTTTGTGTCAAAGATTATGAAAATTCACACTAAATATGGCTTGGATATAGCTTTACTCACAATGTGAAAAAGTGGAGATTTTTCTCTTATTGTCCACAGTTGAGCATATACTAATTGTCCCAAGTTGAGCATATATTTCACCAAGGCTTTGCTGTGTCTAAGGTCTAACCCTAATAAATTGAGGGATTTTTCCAGGATTTTGGGAACATGAACCATGCCCGATATTTGTTAAAAATTGGGGAAAAATGCATGACTGAAATTTTGCAGTGATTGAATAAATGCAAACAATCACTGTTTAGGATGGCATCTTCAAATATTTAAGCACTATTACAGTGATGACGCTTTTTTTTTCAAAGACTTTAGAATTCTTTATTCAATATTTTTATTTTGTAACTTTCAATTGGGTATATTTTCCTGTGGATTGGGAAAATAATATAATTTTTTCCAATTGGGTATATAACCCAATAATGGCTATAAAATAAGCCAAAAAAATCCCTGAAATTACTTTCTATTATGAAAAGTCTCTTGCCAAAAAGCACACAAAATACCAATAATTTTCAAGGTTCAAATAGATCTAACCAAAATAATATTTCGTCATATTTACACACCTTATCTCAAGGGCAGCTTTTAACTGTTCGTACAAGTTCTCAAGGGCAGCTTTTAACTGTTAGTACAAGTTCTCAAGGGCAGCTTTTAACTGTTCGTACAAGTTCTCAAGGGCAGCTTTTAACTGTTCGTACAAGTTCTCAAGGGCAGCTTTTAACTGTTCGTACAAGTTCTCAAGGGCAGCTTTTAACTGTTCGTACAAGTTCTCAAGGGCAGCTTTTAACTGTTCGTACAAGTTCTCAAGGGCAGCTTTTAACTGTTCGTACAAGTTCTCAAGGGCAGCTTTTAACTGTTAGTACAAGTTCTCAAGGGCAGCTTTTAACTGTTCGTACAAGTTCTCAAGGGCATTTTTTAACTGTTATTACAAGTTGTACACATGTAGTTAACTGTCCAGAATGTATTGTATTTTATCACTAGGACTGTAATACATGTGTTCTGAATTCAGGTAAACTGTGTTACAGTGTATATATCTGACAGACAAAAAACTTTATTTACCTATGGATAAAACAAATATGTATGGCTTAAAAATAATGTCAAACTAAATAAATTTTAAAGATGGCTAAAAGGCTTGCATTTTGTTTTTTGATTTAAGGAAGTGAAAACTGACTTGTTTAACATAACGCCTGTCAAAATAGGTTTGAGTCCCTTGTCAGGCTGCACATTTTCTTCACCCTACGACATTTAGTGCCTTACAAGGGACAGTGACCACATATAGCTCAGAACTTAATTCACATTGCTCTGTAACCCTGAGAACTTCAAGGATGTATTTCAATAATCCTGGAGAGGATGTCAAAGTTCATTCCGAACTGCCTCGGCTATTATCTTTAACAAGAGCCATGTCAACATGGCCATCCCCCGCCGAATGTGTTTGCTCATTGGAAAAATGTATATGTAGTACAGCAGAATAATTCCATTTTAAGAGGTCTTTTGGTAATGAAAACTGATGGCTATAGTGATTACAGATTTGAAACCTATGTCATTACTGATGGCTGAAAATAACAAAGGGCAATAACTGAAAAATAATGCAGGGTAGGTTATCATTCTTGTGTGCTGCATCCCTCCTCAGTAAAATCTATCCACCTATGAAGTTTCAAGTTGATACCTCAAATACTTTTTGAGAAAAAAATTGAATTGAAAAATTAAGTATGAAAAATAACAAAGGGCAATAACTCAAAAATTATAAAAGATAGAGTTATCATTGGTGTGCACTGCACACCTCCTGAGTTAGATCTATGCACCTATGAAGTTTCAAAATGATATCTCAAAGGCCTTTTGAGTTATGCTTTGGACAAAAATTAATTCTGAAAAATAAAAAAAGGGCAATTACTAAACAATTATGCAGGGTAGAGTTATCATTCTTGTTCACTGCACTCTTCCGCAATGAGATACATCCACCTATGAAGTTTCAAGTTGATACCTCAAATACTTTTTGAGATAAGCTTCGGACAAAATAGTATGAAAAAGAACAAAGGGCAATAACTCAAAAATTGTACAGGGAAGAGTTATCATTCTTGTGCACAGCATTCCTCCTCAATAAAATCTATCCACCTATGACATTTCATGTTGACATCTCAAACACTTTTGAGTTATGCTCCACTCGGGTGAAAAATTAGGTATGAAAAATAACAAAGGGCAATAACTCTAAAATTATGAAAGGTAGAGTTATCATTCTTGTGCACTGCACACCTCCTGAGTGAGACCTATGAAGTTTCATTTTGATATCTCAAAGGCCTTTTGAGTTATGCTCTGGACAAAAATTAATTCTGAAAAATAACAAAGGGCAATAACTCAAAAATTATGCAGGGTAGAGTTATCATTCTTGTGCACTGCACTCGTCCTCAATGAGATCCATCCACCTATGAAGTTTCAAGTTGATACCTCAAATACTTTTTGAGATAAGCTCTGGACAAAATAGCATGAAAAAGAACAAAGGGCAATAACTCAAAAATTGTATAG
Organism: Ruditapes philippinarum; assembly: GCF_026571515.1. Taxonomy (NCBI): domain Eukaryota; kingdom Metazoa; phylum Mollusca; class Bivalvia; order Venerida; family Veneridae; genus Ruditapes; species Ruditapes philippinarum. The sequence goes on from NW_026861582.1 coordinate 4,015, forward strand.
GGAAGAGTTATCATTCTTGTGCACAACATTCCTCCTCAATAAGATCTATCCACCTATGACATTTCATGTTGATATGTCAAACATTTTTTGAGTTATGCTCCACTCAGGTGAAAAATTAAGTATGAAAAATAACAAAGGGCAATAACTCAAAAATTATGAAAGGTAGAGTTATCATTCTTGTGCAATGCACACCTCCTGAGTGAGATCTATGCACCTATGAAGTTTCATGTTGATATCTCATAGGCTTTTGGAGTTATGCTCTGGACAAAAATCAATTTTGAAAAATAACAAAGGGCAATAACTCAAAAATTATGCAGGGTAGAGTTATCATTCTTGTGCACTGCACTCCTCCTCAATGAGGTCTATCCACCTATGAAGTTTCAAGTTGATTACTCAAATACTTTTAGAGATATGCTCCGGACAAAAATGTCGGACGGAAGGACGGACGGACGGAAGGTCGGAGGGATGGAGACTATTTCTATATCCCCCGCTGCCTTTTTGGCGGGGGATAAAAACCTCGGAAACGATACGGATTGAAAGTAGTTCTACCACGTGGTTTCAGATGTAACCAGAAACAGAGATAATGTAAAACGAATGTATCTATTTGACATCTTATGTCTGTTCCGGTACTCTTATGCTTGAAAATATGTCTGACAACAATTTGTAATTTAAATATGCCCAATGATGTTCAATTTTAAACAAATCCGACTAAATGTCAACAGGTTGGTTTTTTGTACTTTCGGTTTCTACAACTATAATAATAAATATATAAATAATGTATTGTTGATTTTGTACCTCTGAATTCACTTATTTTAAGTGGACTTTTACTACATATATTGGAAATAAATTGTCAACAACTCCCAGCCATAAATTACTTTTTGTTTACATGTTTAGTTTCTTAGCGTAGGTTGGATCGAAATACCGCATCCGTTCTGTGTATTCATACTATTGTGTTCGAGGTCCTTATCCGAAGGCTGACGGAAAGGGCCGAGTAGTTGCGATTGTGTCAAAGTTAAGAACTGTTCACTATATAGCATAGATATGTACACGACCGGATAGCTCAGTCCGCAGAGCCGCGGAACGGTATTTCAGATTCGAGTCCCAGTCAGGTTGCACATGTTCCTCGACCTGTGACATGACTTTATTTCTACAGACAGCTCTTTATTCAAGGTTGACCTTGTAGTTTTCACATGGATTAAAGTTTAAATGAATTTCAATGTCAAAACAGAACGTAATAAGTATATTTTCTGATAAAAAATACAAAATAATACTGACCAAATAATGTGTAGTCTATATCAAGAACAAGAAGTTTCTTTCCATCTCTTGGTTCAGTAATAATGTCTATTTTATAGTCTTTAACTCTTTTTTCTATCTTCTGTAAGAATTCCTCTCTGAAATACAACAACTTTAAATTGCTGTTCTTAACTTTTTATTTTACAATACTTATGTTTTAACTTTTAAGTGTATAGGCCACAGCACCCCAAGAAATGAAATCACTGAACATTAATTCATGTTTGGAAGCTAAGTTTCAAGTTTGCTTTGGTCTAAAACCTTCTTCCTTTCATGGATAAATGTAGAATAATTTAAGGTATTACCACCCTAATGGGCACTATAAGGAACTAAAAAATTGACATCATAGGTCAGATATATACCTTAAAGTACACCTGTATGCAAAATTTAAACAAAGTTTACCGTACGGAAATCAAGTTATGGCCACTTTTCTGAACTCAAGCTAGGATGTTATGAGGGCCCTTTTTTAGAAATGAGGAACCTTTAAATAATCTGCAATAACATTCTAATGAAAAATGTTTTCCCATTAATTTTTGGTAAGAAACAAATAGTACCATTCAGCTAACAATCCACATAAGCAAAATTATGGTTTCTACTTAAAATTTATGAAATCTGTATAAAAATGTTACCCTACCCCACCCATTTTTACCACGTGTCTGACCATTTTCCTGGTAAGGGAGACTAATTTAAAAAATCCTTAAAATTTACCCAAATGAGTGCCTGTTTTCAAAGTTTCCCTAAATTTTTAAAGAAGTATATTGGTTGATCTTGTAAAATATGAAATACTTTTACCGTCTAGATTTTATTACACTTTGAAAATATCAGGTACCATATTTATTACTAGATTTAGCATAATTTAGCCAATAAATACCTATGTAAATTAAAAAATCAAAATTAAACACTTTTTACTTTCCAAATGGGACACGAGAGATACATAAATAATGTTAAAAAAAAAAAGAAAGAAAAAAAAAGTTGACCCTTCTGGGGATTGAACCCACTGCCTTCATTTTCAATGTAGTTAACAGTAGTTCTAGCCCATTTGAATACTCTTAAAAGCAGAGGTAATGCATTAGGATGGTAATACCTTAAATAACACAGAACCAAACAAAATGAAAGTCTGACCCAAAACAATGATTTAACTTTCGTCAGGCCAATTTGGTTTCAAAATTGGCCCCATTTACAAAATCAACAAGTATCTTTTTAACATTTTCATGACTAAAAAAATTGTTTGGTTCAAATCTTTTCTTACTTCTGTCACATTTTATAAAATTTGGCAATGTCAGAATTTAAAAGATTCACAATGCAAAGGACGCAATTCCCATTTACAATAGACTATAAAAATCAATGCAAAACATATGTTTGTATATACATAAAAGATTACCTATTTTCTATAGCAATTTCATCTTCTTCAATATCAAAATCATTTACAACCTCGGGTAAGTCTGGTGGAGGCTCAACAATCTTAGTCTATAAAATGGTAAAAAACATTAATACATTTACATGATTAATTTATTCCATCATGATTCCTGATAAAGAGTATAACTCCATGTGCGCTTGTTTGCCTTACTTCAACAATTCAATAAAAATTTCATAAGGACAAACAAATCAATCAAAGATGATAAGAAAAATGTAAAATTGTTAAACATATCTAAACTCTCATATAATTCAGAAATGTACTTGTCATATGTGTACACAATTTTTTTGAAAGCTCAGCTGAAGTATTTACTAGAACATTTTAGTTTTCTATTAAAGGGACTCCACCGAGGTTTTAAAACCTGAAAACATAACATTTGAATTTATTACATAAATGAGCTGGGACACTTTAAACAGAAATATATGCAAAGATAGTTAAGAAATATACTTTGAAATAAATTGAAAATCGTATTTTGATGCTTTTCTTAGCCCGATTTGAATGAAAAGCGTTTAAACACTTTTCATTTGGGGTATTTTTTACAATTTGAATAATCATTCTGGAAAAACGAAATGTGCGAATGATCTGAAATTCTGCACAAAGATTAGTGGTCTAAACCTTCATCAAATTGTACATTTATCTGGAAAAAATATTTTCGGTCCAATCATGTCAAAAAAACCTCAGTGGAGTCCCTTTAATATATTTCCAGAAAATTAACAGCTGTGATGAAGGATAAAATAAAAGCATTTCTTAAAGAAAAACAAAACTTTTGTAACAACTTACTATTTCCTCTTCTCGAGTACCCATCATCATGATTTTGGTTCCTGGTTTAAGTTTAAGATCGCCAAGGACAACTGAGTCATCAGCTACTTTCCCTATTAATAAAGCAAAACTCTGTAGATAAAAAGTATTCTCAGATATAAGGAAATACATCCATACACCCAGATACAAAAATTAACTACATGTACATGTAGTAGTATTGTCATTTGCATACATTTGTATTTGAACTAATTTGTTAGGGTATTATCTTCAACTTTAAAGAGGCAGACATACCAGAGATAATTGTACAGATATCAAACAAATGTCATGTGTTATTTTGGTTTATAAGATTCATAACAGGTCTGATCTACAACCTAAATACTGCAACAGATTTTTAAAAGCTGCATATATGCCTACAGTATGGAAGCTAGAGGCAGAACATTGCTTTTCCAAGTTCATTATTCTGTATTTTTCAAAAATTTGGAATCAATCTGTAAAGCGCTTTACTTAGCCTGTATGGCGGATAGGCAAAAATAGATTGTTCTTCGTATTTTATCTTAAATTGATTATTACATTGTTTCAGAGTTTTTGTTAATGATTGAGCATGAAATTTTATAAAATTTTATAAAATTTTTGATTGAAGCTTGAAAGGCAAGACAATAGACATTTTTTAATTTGTGAGCAATAACTTTATACAAGACATCAGGCTTCACCATCATAAACTAAGACAAGTCTGTAACGTCTGATATATTGTAGGGCTGTCATTGATGGAAAATTTTGTATTGATATATCGAGAGACATATTATTAATGATATATTGACTTTGACAGTAAATACAATGAAAAACATTTAAATATGTGTTATAAATTCGGATCATGGTGTTATGCATGCTTGTATTAGACATTGTAAATACTACAAACTAACAGAGTTTTTTTTGTTATTTCTGTCACTAACATTTGAATTCAGGTTAGCCAAGAAAACTGGAAAAAAGTGACTCTTCATAGGCAAAATAGAGAGGTATATTCACTAACAGAAATAAATTTTAGCTTGTATCAATATCTGAAAGTGTTTATCGATAATGTTATTTTTTTCATTGTATCGGATGATGAATATCAATGATAATATATCAATTTTGTGATATTCAATGACAGCCCTAATATATTGGAATTGAAACAAACTAGCTTAAGGTCTTCAGCGTACCCATTTATATACTATGACATGACGTAAAAGATGAAGACAACCCCGTAGGGAAAGTCCACCCGTTTATATGACGTGAACGCTGAAGACAACCCCGAAGGGAAAGTCCACCAATAATCGTGCCAGGAATCTGACACGCTCGTATTCATTCATCGAACATGCCATGAAGTAAAGTGAAGCATACCTTGATAAAACTATATATAATCTGTTGATAAGCCAAGGATGGACAAATTAAAATCTTATTACAAACATAAATTACCTAGTAGTTTCCGACAGGTAAAATTTTCGGCACTTGGCAGCCATATTGCCAAAATGTTTGACCATGTGATTACGAGATTGACCTTTACGAACCCATGTGCTTCCAATTTTTTTCCAAATTACTTTTTTTAAAGATATTGAAAAATGTGATTTACTGACTTGTATTCAATAAAATCTTATTAAAGTACTAAAAAATTAATGAAAATAAATAAAAACATTATCTTGAGTAAAAATATCGAAATCATGTCAACAAAGATGTTCTAAATATTATTAATATAGTACACGACTATTCTAATCGGTTCCCGCGAATGACGTCATACGAGATCTCTAGTGGCACCTAAATGTCATGGCCGACTGTAGCCAGCGTAATTGATGTTTTACAGTTAAATAGGCAATTTTAATGACGGTATTAATATTTTGATACTTTAATTGGTATAGAACGATATTAAAATAATTGTTTTATCGTAAAATGCACAAGAATTGATTGGGTCAAGTGAAAAATACGGTTAAATCAACTTATGTTAGTCTGGTTAGTTTCGTAACGGGTCTAATCCAAAACTTTAATGCCGCATCAGATGAAAAACAAAAATGTTAAATAGCGGCTTATAAAGTTTTGGATGCCAAAAACTAGAAACAAACATGATTTTTTTTCAGTCAGAACACACTGAACTACAGTATATTTAGTTTTCTAATACGATCAATCTCTTTCAATTAACATGAGTTGAACTGAGTGACTCATAAATTTCAGTTTGTGGATATCCAATATCCGAAAATGAAATTATTCGGATGTTGGTGCACTACAGTTTCATAATAGCAAAATTTCAACGCATATATTTACCTTTAAACTTCAACCCGAGGAGTTTTTGACGTTCTGGAAGTACCCCTGTTTCCTTGTGTATAATTATCTTCATATCTGAGACTGTTTGTTGCGCTGTCAATGCAGTAATCATATATTCTTTGCCACTCCATTTCACACAAAATTCAAGCACGTCTGCCATTGTGCAACTGTAATATCTGCACACTGTGAGGATTAATGATTTTGCTTATGAAACAATGTGGCAAACCTTTCAAAAATCCTTATAACTAACTTAAAAGATATAGCATGTGAATACTTTGAAAATACAGCTATATGTTATTGAAATCTACCACTGTAACTTCAGTGGACGTCTATCAAAACACAGACACTTGGGGTTTGGAGCTCAAAACGCCTTTAAAATCCAAATAAAATGCATATTTGTCAATCCCAGGACATGTACTGATCATATATATCAAAAAATCTTAATATATGCCATTTTGAAAAAAAATCATATTTCAACAACTATAATAATACTATTATAGTTGTTGAAATATGATTTTTTTTTCAAAACGGCATATATTAAGATTTTTTGATATATATGATCAGTACATGTCCTGGGATTGACAAATATGCATTTTATTTGGATTTTAAAGGCGTTTTGAGCTCCAAACCCCAAGTGTCTGTGTATCAAAATGCTTATTTAACATGTCATTTGAAGCACAGGTAAACGTTGCGTGGCCATGACTTACACTAAACCCCCGTCCCCCCTCTACAACCCAAAACCCTAAAAAAAAAATTATGAAAAAAAAAATTTTTTATGACTTAAATATTATAATATTTAAGTCATAAAAATTTTTTTTTATAATTTTTTTTTAGGGTTTTGGGTTGTAGAGGGGGAACGGGGGTTTAGTGTAAGTCATGGCCACGCAACGTTTACCTGTGATTTGAAGAGGGCCAAGTAGCCATAAAGAAAATGAAGTCGGGGCCGGGACTATCCATGTACATTAATAAAAGATCTCTACTTAAGGTTTTTATATTCAATGGCACTCAATACTATCAACATAATTATTTTCATTATAGACCAATTCGCTAGGATAAAATTCAACGCACACTGCAAAACAATAACAGAAACAACTGTAAATTTCACCAATTTAAAGACTTAGTTACTGCAATAATTGTTTTTATTTCAGATCAAACGTTGTTTGGGAAGACGTGCAGCCAACCACAAATTGCTGCATAGCAAAGAAGTCGCAGTAATTGACCATTATGACAACTTTTTTTTTCAAAGTTATAATAGAAAAACAATCATGCTTCCATATTTTATTTGTACTTTGTACCTTTCATTGAAAAGCCACTGTTCAGTAAGCATTTGATGCTTTTTAAAACAAGAAAATTATACAACATTATTGATTATGCAAAACTCTTTACTTTCACTGTTGATATGCTGAATCCTAATTGGTGTCATAAGTAAAAAGCAATGATGATCAACAATTAAGACTGTTACTGATGGACTGATCTATTGCCAATTGATATTTTAACAAATTCAGTTGACATTGATCTATTGTTCTTCTTCCTTGTAAAGGAAGACCAAGTGAAGCTTCGTAACTAAAATTGATGATCTTCTATCTAAGGTAAGACCAAGTGACGTAGCAAAAATTGATTTTCTTCCCAAGTAAATATTTATAACAAGAATTGATGAGACGTTATTTTTGATAAATAATGCCATTTTTACTACGTTTTACGGGGGAAAACTTCAAGACGAAGTGATAGATGAATGAAATATAGTATATGCAGTATATGTACATTCAGCCTAAACATGGTTGCATGTATATTATAGTTCTAATATCACTGATTTATGAGTCTTAGTAAGGAAATGTGCTCTATGTAAAGAAGTTTGAAGGTTCTTTAAAAAGATGATGTAAATGGACATATTGATCACTACAGTGTAACAATATTACGTTTTTTCTGTGATATTCATATACATATTTTAATTTTTATTTGCACTGTCGCCAATTAGCTACTCCAACACATCAGGGGAAGTAACTCGTATTGGACTAAACGAAAAGTGCGTCATCTAAAATGAGTACTCTCCCTTTTTTTGAAGATCCGTACAAGTAAATTGTATCGACCTCGATTTTTCTCTTAACTTTTGCCAGAGACATAGATGTCTATGTCTCTGCTTTTGCATTTCGCTAAAAGTTTCTTTCTTGAAGTTTATTGCTATGTTAACTCCTAAAAGTTCACCAATAGACTAGTAGACTAGGGAACGCCTGAATTACTCGTGAAAAAGCTAATGCAATTCGAGATAGATATAATTTGCGTTTTTCTGTTCACTGCAGGCGTGAATATCAAAATGAAAAAAAGAAATCAAAAGTATTTTCAATTTATTCAATAAATAATGATATGTACATGAGTGAATGAATGTAAACCATGAAATAAGTAAACTAAATAAATACAATATGAAAATGCATGTACAAAGAAAAAAGTTGGCACAAATATAGAAAATAATAACTAAGTCTACGACAAAACACTTCAAAACGCTTTCAACATAAGGTCCATCGATTTCAACTGTGAACGTAACACTACAACTGTGAACATAACCCATTATATAAAATTCACTAATATATTCTAAACAACCTATGTTATGTTGTAACATATTTAGATTTTTAGACTCAAATTCTAGGAACTTTCTTTGGCGTCGTTATTGTGTTTT
>NW_026861583.1:0-55890 GCF_026571515.1 Ruditapes philippinarum
ACCGTTTAATTAATCCTCCTATCATCAGATCATCCTATGCCTAATGGCTATGCACTCCTTGTTTACGGATCATAATATCTACAAATTCAGCCAAATTCCTCGAAATTTCTCTCCTCTGACGTATTAAGAATTATTGAATTGTTAATAACATCACTTTTTCTTTCTTTTACAACGGCATTGTTATCAAGCTCTAATTAAAGCCGTGTTATTGTGGGATCCAAGTCTAATGTTTTTGTATGTATACACATAACACAGCGCCATGTTTACCCATAATGCTTGGGCTAAAAATAAATCAAGGTTAAGGTCAAACTGCTTAGTTACGAATGTAAACCCAATGCAGAGAGTAATAAATACAGTGAAACTTCGATACATTTACCTTCGTCATGCTGCAAATAGACTGCGATCTACCCGTTTTAGGGAAAGAATCAGCCCGACAGAGCTCCTCCAACTCTTTAATCGCTTGCTTTATTGAGGTCTGTATCGGGAAATGCTTCTCGATCGGTTAAGTCATCAATTATTAACCGTTCGTTGCCGATAAAACAGCGTGATTTTCGTCGGCGGCGTTCGTTTACAAGTAGTAAGGCGGCCATTTTTGTTTGATCTGCGACTGCTTCTCAGCGATCGCAGAAAAAAATGCATGATCTTACGATAATCGTACGATTATGAAAATCTGCGACGTTTGATAAGACACCGCCAAAATCGTACGATCGACGTACGACAATCGTACGATAAAAACGGTCGTACGACCGTTGATAAGACGGGCCCCTGACCCTCAATGTCCGCGATTCAAGCCCTAAGATCGTGTATACGAGTCAGCTCCGTATACTTCCGGGAGATTAAAAATAGAACGATAATGTCATTCTAAAAATAGACGGATGATCACATTCTCAAAATAGAACGATGATGTCATTCTAAAAATAGAATCCAATATGGCGCCGCGCATGCGCAGTCGTTATATTTGTATCAATATTATTTTGAACCTCAACTATTTTTTATAAATTAAAATGTTAAGTACGTATCTATTTACAAACATTTCTTTTATCTGTCATAATGGTAATTATCTCTCCGTCTAGGGCCGAGGACCTGACCCTCAATGTCCGCGATTCAAGCCCTAAGATCGTGTATACGAGTCAGCTCCGTATACTTCCGGGAGATTAAAAATAGAACGATAATGTCATTCTAAAAATAGACGGATGATCACATTCTCAAAATAGAACGATGATGTCATTCTAAAAATAGAATCCAATATGGCGCCACGCATGCGCAGTCGTGGCGCTAAACCGGCGCCTATACTACTGACATGCACCGTTCGGGAATCAAACCAGCATCGCCCGATTCACAGTCCATCGCTCCGTAATAGTGCAATATATTTTATATTTAAAGGTAGGATTTATTATCCGATTTGTAATTAATATTATATATGTCTGGTCAATATTTTAATCCCCTTTCGCAAAGCAGAAAGTACGTCCGTCTGTCCGTCCGTAATACTTTCGTATTCACTCCATAACTTTTAAACTGCTTAAATATTTTGAAATAACTTGGCACAAATGAGCACCATTACGAGGCAATGTGCAGAGCACAATAATTGGGTTGCTACTCCCAAGGTAAATTTCACACTTAAAGATCAAGTGTTAAAAAATCTACATTTTGTGTTCGCTCAATAACTTGCAAACTGCTAAATAATTTTTTTTGAAATCACTTGGCACAAGTAATCACCATTATGAGATGATGTCCAATAGAGCGCAATAATTGGGTTGCTGCCCAATTGGCTAAGAAAAAAAGTCTATATATCGTGTCCACTTCATAATTTTTAAACCGCGGAATTATTTTAAATAACTTGACACAAGCGATTATGAGACGATGTGCTGAGCACAATAATTGTGTTGCTACCCCTAAGGTAAATGTCACACTTAAAGGTTAAGTGTTAAAATGTCTACATTTCGTATCCGCTCTGTAACATTTCAACTGCTGCAATGTTTTTAATATAACCTGGCAGAAATGATCACCATTATGACACAATGTACAGAGCACAACAATCAAGACACCATCAAGGCCAGGGTCACACTCAAAGGTTCATCTATTTTTCGTATCCGCTCAATAACTTATTTACAATTCAAAGGTTTGAAAACTACTTTGCACAAATGATCCTCATCATTACACAATATGCAGAACACACCATCCAGGTTGCTACACCCAAGGTCAGGGTTATATCATCTCCATAACCTTTTGACTTTATGAAATATTTTATATAACTTGATACAAATAAAATAATCACCATCATGAAACTATGTGCTTATGATATGGCATTGTAAAATATTTTGTTGATTCGTCAGTTAACAATGTTTGTGTAGACAAACGTCACTTACCCATCCCGTAGAGCATTGGCTCAATCAACAGTTTTAGGGTTCCACTGGGTCATAAGCTGCTTGTGTTTCATAATCACTAGTCTGGACTGCAGTCTATGTACAGCTTAAGTCAATTAAATATTCTAACCCTAACTCTTCTTCTTCTTCTTTTCTTCTTGTTTTGATCTTGCTTGGATGATCTTGTAATTGTCCATTTTTTTGCAATGATTTACAGGCATGTCAGATTTTATATAATTATATATATACATGTATGTGACAATATGGGAATCATTGTCGCTACTAGCGATTAGAGTAAAATAAGAATAAATAAGCCAGCCAATTGATAATAATTTTATTACCCTTCCCCTGCCGAGTTAAGACGATTTTAAAATAAATCATTGCTACTTCAAATGAAACGTCGAAATAAGTTTCCCTTTAGGGTACGCCTCACTAACAAAGTTCTATGCTCCTGCGTTTATGAATAAATTATGCAAATGAGCCACGTTGAGCCGCCATGTTAGAATTTCGGTAAGCGTGTTGGAAATTGCTACCTGTGCGTTTTGAAAGCTCGTCCTTACTTACAGTTTCAATGAATGTAGGAAAACTTGGTTTTGTTTGATTGCATACTGAATGATAGGTATTACAAAATAAATATAATGAAAATCGATCAATCAATAATTGTATACGAGCGTTATAAAGTCAATTTAATTCGTCAGAATAATAAGATTCTGTTGCAGAGTATCGGTAAAAGACTGCTTTTTTTCCCGTTTTTGAAATTTATTTGAACACGGAGACAATTTTTCTCAAACAGGTTTATGAATATACTTTACGTTGCAACAGAGTTTACCGTGTGTCCATTCCTTATTTAAATTGTCTAAGAAGTTAAATCTGTTTGTTTACATGTAAATGTGTACCGTCATTTTGACCGACTGGAATAAAAACTACTATGACGGTGATAATACCGGATATGTAATCAAAATTACGCCGTGTAGTGCAAAGTTTTGGACATTGCAATTAAAATTAACGCTTACGTTGATTCAAACTGTTCCTTGTCAGCAAAATTGAAACCGAAAGTAGTGGTTGTTCTAGAATTTAATCGAATAAAATGGGTGGGATTTAACCACCGCAGCATGCCCTGTGCGACCGTATTGTTTACATCCGGTCGTAGCATAGAGTAAGAGTGCAAACTTTGTTAGTGCGCCTTCACCACTACATGACGTCACATAAATACATGACGTATTTTCTTTCGAACCTAACGAATGTAAACAAGAGAAAAGGAGTAGTCTGTTGGTCGCCCTTTTTTGGAACCAATATCAATCTTTCACAAGGTCATATTTGTTTTCAATACTCATGATAATGGCTGTGACTAAAAAAAGGATTGGAGCACCTTACTAAATACCGTATTCCGGTATATACCGGACAAGGCGCTTGAATGATAAAATGCTAAAATCTTGTCTTTTTACCCAACGGAATGAACTTTAACAGGTCTAATTCATCTTTTCACACCGAATCAAGTACGATAATCAAGGAAAAATGTAAAATTCGGCGAAAAAAACGATATTTGTCTATTTTGTGATCATGATTTCTGCAAGCGTCTAGAGGTACTGCTCCAATCCTGTATTGAGCTAAATCCCATGATAATATGTACAAGTTTGCTTCTTTAAAAAGAAGCATGCGAGAGGTATTTTTGCTGCTGTAGAAGATTTGTTTAATATGAAAATATTTGGGGATATTATATGGCATAAAAGACACAATGAATGGTTATAAATTACAATTATTAAACAAAATAGAATTTATTATATATATTGCAATTAAAGTTTGTTTTACACTTCATCTTTTTTAATGTTTTAAAAGATTATATGCCGGAGTAATGGACTTTTTTTCTTGGCGCATTAGGGATACTTTTTCTACAAAAAAAATGTAAAATTACTTAATGTAAATTAAATGATATATATCATTTAAAATTTGTATTTTAGATTCAGTTCCCTTTGTAGAAAAAGTATATAATTATATATTAAAGTAGTATCAAAATAAAAGTTTCTAGTAAAGTTCAATAAGCAAATTTTCGGTCACTATTTTGTTAAATATAATGAAGCATCTCCTCTACATTTTCCAAAACGGGTATAAAGTATGATAATCAAACAATTTTAGTCCAGGGTTTGCGTAAAAAATGTTAATATCATTTGATTGGAATAAACAGTATATACTGTTATATACTGTTATACTGTTATATACTGTTTATTGGAATAAACAGTATATAAAGCTGCATGCCTCCAACCACAATATTAGAAGAAAATCAAACTTGAGGTAAAATTTGTGCCATTTGTGCCAAAAAATCTCCCTTTGCGTTATTTAGACATACCGGTTCAATACACGGTTCACTCGGTCATAAAATATGTTTGTTTGTTGTTTGTTTCATTGTACGCCTTTTCCCAACAGTATTTTAGTCATATAGGCGGGTAGTTTCCTAACCATGGAGAGTTACACCAGTACTAGACAACCTTCCTTCACGCTAAACTAACAAAAAAAGCATCTCTCGGGGATCGAACCCACGCCAGAGAGTTAACTTGATAAAAAGTCATCAACTCTAACCCCTCGACCACGGAGGAGGTATATAATGAACATGGTGATATTGTAGCTATAATGTTTACTGTAACTATTTATCAGAACATGAAATAGTATAGAAAACAATACGGTAATCGATTTATACAGTTTAAAAGATTCAACGGAATGAAACATCAACGTAGTGTTAAGTAACGTAAATAAATGATATTTTTCCGATTTTTCTATGTACCGATTTGTTCACTTCGATGTTAATTTTTCGTTTAAGTTAAGCCGTATTTTGAAAACGGGGCATGCGCAAAACATTTTTTGTAGACTGCTCCTAATGATTTTACGCTTAAAATGAGATTCATTCACTGCAATCAGATACGCAAAAATGGATGCCGCCAGCAATCAGTCTGAACACTATGGAGAGGTCTGATGACCTCTCCAATGATTACTCTTTTTTGGTAAATATTCATCATTTGACAGTTAAAAAGTGCTTGTAAATCGGAATTTACATCGCGTAAAATCAAACCGTACGCGCATCGCCACAGCGCATGTTGTTTGCAATGTGGGGTACCCAACGGGGAAATTTATTGTGTATATTACACGTCTGGCTCGGTGATATCAATTTCTTTCGGGTGATCAATATCCAATCAAAAAGGCGGAAAAAATCTGGAAGGGTAATAGTCATGTATTAAATAAACTTTCAAATTATTTCTGTGTTTCCCTTTACTGAATCAATACAAGCGTGATGATAATCATTATCTCAAGAGTAGTATTTCTAAATAAATTTTATATGTGACCTTTAAAATGGAGGAATATTGTAATCAATAATTTAAGGTCGTCGATTGATAAAACCTTCTCATACAATGAACTAATTCGCTCTATGCTTAAAACGAACTCCGGGCATAAGGACCACATTTTGAATGTCTTAGTGAATTTTCTAAAAGCAGACGTTGAAATAGTAACGTACATTCAACAATATCGCTAATATAAAGATATATATTTTTTTTTTTCGGACTATCACCAGAATCATTTTAGCAATCTTTTTTATTATCTTTTAATATGCTTTTTCCCTTCAAAATATTGAAAACAAAAATTCTTTTTGTAAAAAAAAGAAAAGGGAAAACTTTACAAAAGGGGGCAAAAAATAAAAACTTTTTCTAACTTTGGGGAAAATTTTTTTTATTAATCTAATAATTTTGTTTTTTTTAGGGGTCTATTTTATCAGGGAAAAAGTTGTCCCTCGCGGAAAAATCTTTTTCAGAGTTTATTAAATCAACAAAATTTTCACCCTCGAGACTTTAAATTCGATTAAAAAAAGGGTTTAAAGTAAAATCATTTAGGTAATTTTTTTACAGGGAACAAAAAGTTAATTTCCTAAAACCCCCTTCCCTTAAATTTTTTTTTTGATAATGAAAAAATAGGGGCTAATATGAAAAAAACCCCAGGGGGAAAATTTCCCCAATATATCAAAAAATTTTGGTAAAAACCTAGAATAAAATGATCACAAAATTTTTCCTTTTAAACTATTTTATTATTTTCATTAAAAAAGGACTTAAACAAAACGGTAAAAAACCCTTTTTTTCCGGTTTTTGGGTTGACAGGTTCAAAAAATTTTTAATGGGAAACCCTTTTAAACCCTTTCTATGGGAAATTGAATGTCACATAACAAAAAATAGTTTTGAATTAAAATTAAAATCAAGTAAAAAAAAATTTAATAAATTAAATACTGACCCAAATAAAATTTAAACCAAACGAAAAATTTTTTAAAGTTTTAACACTTTTTATTGTTGTTTTTAAATCTTATACATAAAACAATTTAAAAAATCCCAAAATCTTTTGGAAAAAATTGGGAAAAAAAGGGGGTAAATACCCACAGGGGGAAAGTATCAGTTTTTTTTGGACTTTCCCAAACCCCCCCCTCCCCCTGGCCCCTGCAAAACCCCTGAAAAAAAAAAATTCAACACTTTCAAGCTGCATGCAGTAAAAAGATTCAAGATTTAAGTTATATCTTACTTTGTTCTTTTTGCGATTAAATAAATGTTTTTTGCAGAAATTTTCAACAAATTTTTTCTGCTGGGGTTAAACTAACATTTTAAGGGGCCTTTTTTTATGCAAAATTTTAAGACCATTTTTTTTGGAAAATTTAAAGGGGGTTGAAAAAGTCCCCATTGGAAATGTTTTTAAATCTTTCCCTTTTTATTGATTCACAATTTTAAAAAACATTCAGATACATTTTCCCAAAAATTTTTCATAAAAATTTTATCAAAAACCCGGGAAGGGGGTGTGTTTTAAAAGGCCCCTTAGTATAATTAAGGTCCCAAATAAAAACCCCATCGAAAATTTTTTATAAAAAAAAGAAAATTTTTACACTATAAAAATTTATAATTATAGAAAGGTGAATAAAGCCATCTATATACTTATATGCCAAACAATGTGACACACGAGAAATCGTCGTTTCGGCAAATGAGTATATAGTAGGCTTTTTGCCTTTCCATAACTATAATTTTGATAGTGGAATTTTTTTCTTATTTTATCGGTGGTTTTGTGTTTGTAAGCCTTAGAGTGTTGAATTATTTTTTTCAGGGTTGTAGCAGGGGTCCAGGGGCAGAATGGGGTTCGCTGTCCAAACACTAATACTGCCACCTGTGGTCAATATACTATTTAAAAGTTTCTTTCCTGTAAAGTCAAACTTTGCGGGTTTTTTCTCTTATTTTTCGGTATTATTAAAGTCACGACATGTTATAATTATATTAGTCATATAACTTTAAATTTGAAAGTAAAGAACTATCATAAACAAAGTTAAAATGATGTAAAATAAAATGACAATATTATGACTACATAACAAACACACACAAACAAACACACGCAAACAAGCAAGCAAATAAGCAAACAAGCAAGCAAACTAACGCACGCAAACAAACAGGCAAGCAAATAAACGAGAAAATGAGCAAACAAGCAAGCAAGAAAGTAGGCTAACAAGCAGGAAAAACAAAGAAAAACACGAAAATAAACAAACACAAACAAAAAAGTAAGCAAGGAAACAAAAAAGCAGACAATCAAACAAATAAAACACAAACGCAAACAAGCAGACAATCAAGCAAAATAGCAAGCGAACAAGCAAACAAACGCAAACAAGCAGACAAACAAGCAAATAAGAAAGCAAACAAAAAACAAACGTAAACAAGCAGGCAAAAAAGCAAGCACACAAAGAAACGCAAACAAGTAAATAAGTAAGCGAACAAACAGTAAAATGAGCAAAGAAACAGGCAAGCAAGTAGGCAAACAAGCAGGCAAACAAACAATCAAACAAACAAACAAACGAAAACAATCAGACAAACGAACAAGCAAACAAACAAACTCAATCAAGCAAATAAGCAAGCGAACAAACAAAGGAAATGAGCAAACAAGCAACACACAAAACAAAGCCAAGAAAACACACAAGCAATCATAACAAGTAAACACACGCAAAGAAGCAAATAAGCAAACAAACAAAACACGGCAAACAATCAAGCAACTTAGCCAGCGAAATAACAAGAAAATGAGCAAAACAAGCAAAGCAAACAAGCAAATTTTTGTTGACGCTTACAACTAAGCAAGCATACAAACACACGCAAGCAAGCAAGCAAGCAAAACAAAATACTCAAACTAGCATGCATAACAAACAAGCAAGCAAACAAACGAAATAAGCTAGCAAGCAAACAACCTAGCTAGTAATCAAATAATCACATACACACACACACACACACAAACACACACACACACAAACACGCACACACACACAAACACAAACTAGCAAGAAAGCAAACAAACAAACTTACAAACGCAGAAAAGCAGGCAAATAAGCAAGCAAACAAAGAATGTCTTTTTGCTCTTATGGCAAATGACATGCCTTCAAAATGTTTCTTTCTTTTCCCGAACATTTCCCAAATGCTTTGCTTGTCGAACATTCTTACATCTCTTATTCTTCGAAAATGGGGACTAGGATTACAAATTGACTTGTGCATAATGTTGAAAACTTGACCTTATTTTTTGTTAGATTACCTTCTATTATATGTTATGAATTTTTCTACAGAAATAAATGTAAACACGCCTGTATAATTATAAAACGACAATCAATAAATACTCACGATATAACGAATAAAAAGTATAATTATCGGGAAGAGATTTGATACATTCTCTATCTCTTAATTACAATCTTTTTATTGTAATCTAAATATTGACTAGGAGATATTTTTTGGTTTTTTTAAGTAGGTAAAAGCTCAGAAATTCCAAAAAATTTAGCGAACAATGGTAGCCAAATTGATTAGAAAAATCCATATGGTATGTCATTACAAACAAACAAACAAACAAACAACAAACAAACAAACAAAACGACCAAACAAAATGTCGTATCCATGGTGACAATGAGTCCGGTTTCTTTCTAATTATATGTCTGTGCCCAAAACATGCTCCTTTTGAAATTTAATAATCATGATTACATGCACAGATGGATGATTCCTCTTTCAGTTGTGTACGTAAATATGACCCTTAAACAAAGGGAAATAAATTTGCCGAAAAGGTACTGGTTTTAAACTTGACGCAAGCAAATTTAAAAGACGGGGGAATACCGGCCCCGTTTTTCACTAAAAAAAGATCAGGATCAGGTTTAAGTGTTTCCAAAAATTTTTTTTTTAAATTTGTTTTAAAATTTACTAAAATTATCATGTTTTTCATAAAAATTGGGAATGGAAATAAATTTTTCAAAAATGTAAAAAATTGCTGTTTTTGCAAAAAAAACCCAAACTTTTTGGGGATAAAATCAAAAAAAAAACAAAAAAAAAAATTTTTCCCAAGATCAAAATAAGGATAAATTTTTAGGATCGGGAAATAAATTTTTTGGAAATAAACTGAAAAATTTCCCCGTATTTTGGGCAAAAATAAAACAAAATTCATTCTAAAATTTCAAAAAACTTCCCTTATTGAAAAGTCTAGTTTTATAAAATTAAATATTAAAAATATTTAATCTTTGAATAAATAAAAAAATTTGAAAAAATATTAGAGTTTTTAAATTTGATCCTGATCTTGATCCTGATCCTTAAATCTTTGTGAACACGGGGCCTGATCACAGACAAGCAAAGTTAGTGGAGAACACGAGTTAATTAAGTAAGATCAATAAAGGAATCGACGAGCTGTCCGTCATCTTTGATATGTGCACCCATGTCTCCTCGTTTAATAATGACAAAAAACTAAATACCAGTATATGTGAATATGAGCAAATTGAACACACGTTTCTACTTTATTTACATATAACTATGCGTGTTTCGAACACAGTATGAACTGTCCCGTGGAGAATAGAGTCAGAGGGTGCCCGCATTCATTCTTTTCCGCATCATCATTATAAAAGACACTTGATTATATGATTCATATAGGCATAGAACACCCGGGAGAGTACTCAGCAGTTTTAGAATGAATGATGCTGACACATGTGCGTCATGAACGTAATTTGTTGTACTGTTAGCGTGTGACGGGTCGCATAACCCTTATTATTTGAAATTCTGTTACAGAATTGTTTTTTGTAAACATTGTATTGTTTCGATTTTTTCACTGTATATAGAGTTCACTTTCCGATTAATTGTCTCAAGTTAATTAAAAGATGTAAACGGTAGAATTGCAGTCATATACTTTTAAGCTGTTTACTTTCAAACAATCATCATATTAAAAGTAAAAGAAACAGAATCGAAATTGCCTAGCATAGGTGAAAATAAAAACTTTCCCAGTTTGTCACAATATGAAAACATCAGATAAAAATGTAAGCAATAAACGAGCTTAATGTACATGACTTTTCTATCATTATGGCTTTTGCTGCCGTCACTAATTAAAACCCCAGAAAAATTGTAGCCAATCAAACAAGCTTTCTTTTATTATAATCCGCGACAACAATGCGGTATTTGGAGTGCAGGTACCCAGTTAAACGCACTATGCATTTATTGGTATACTCATAAAGTCTGACACATTTTTAATAGAAAAGGTCTTCAAACAATGGTAATAAGAAGATTGAAAGCACGTGATAACTAGACATTCAAGTAGGTGATATAATGGTAATACGTTATGGTCCACAACGGTTACAAACAAACAAACAAAAACAACCTTACTGGTTATTTGAAAGCTTCAACAATAAAAATCACAAAGTATTTGATGTTGATGTTTTAAAAAATAAACATTAAATGGAATTTTTTTGGATACTTACAAAATTTTAAAATTACTCGATTTTTGTGTTTTAAAAAACCAAATTGTTATGGTTAGTGTTTCCCAAAAACTTGAAAATGGATAAAACCCGTGTAAACAAAATTTTTTTTCTGGTTTTTGATGCTTAAAAACATTCTTCCCCCCCTGGTATTTTGAATTTCGCCAAACTGGTATTTGATGCCCTTTCCAAATAATTATAAAAATAATTTTCCCTTACATTTAAAAGGTTCTTTTAAAATTAAATTTTTCCCCGGGGATTCGATGCCCAAAAATTTTTAAATTTTCCCAGTTTAAAAGTTGCAACAAAAAGCTAAAAAATTTTTAATTTGTGCTTAAAAAAATGAAAATTTTTCCCGGGGTTTTTTTGATACTTTTTAAAAAAATAAAATTTTCTGAATTTTTTTGATAATTGCCCAAAAAATACTTACTTGGAAAATCTGGTGCTTACAAAATGAAAAGGGACTGGAAATTTTGGGCCTTATAAAACCCTTTTCCCGAAAATTTTTGATGCTTTCAACATTTAACCTTTCCTGGATATTCCGATGCTTTCACAATTAATTTTACTGGATATTAGATGCTTACAATAATTAACTTTACTGGATATTCGATGCTTACAATAATTAACTTTACTGGACTTTTGATGATTGCAACAATAAGCTATACTGGATGTTTGATGCTGACAACAATAAACATTACTGGATACAATAAAATTTACTTAAAACAATTATCTAAAGCTTTTAATGGATATTTGATAATAGAAATATTAACTCCATTGATGTCATTCTTATTTACGGCTTGATTTTTAGGGGAAACGCGGGGAGTTTACAGTTTGAATTTACTGTGGAAAGAAACGGAGAATAACGGCTTACGGTTTTTTTTTTTTTTTTTGTTTCAGAGAATTTTTCAAAGGTTTGATATAATGTTTCCTCTCTTTTCGCGTTTGGGAGGAGAAACCGAAACACGGGGAAAATTGCACACAAAATCCAGAATTTTGGTGAGTGCAATAATACAGGTAAGAGAGCACGCGAATAATACAATCATGTGTGAATATCGCAACTCCTAATTCGTTTACGGATACAATGTGATGAAACATCTAAGGGTAACGCTGACCTGGACACGCCGAATGTATTTGAACCGTATAGGATACCGCTAGCGATGCAAGGGAGCAATTGGGAGTAGACGAATCAGCGAATTCACTTACTTTTGGCTGTGTATCTTGCATCTTGAACATTTTATACTAAACAAAAGCTTGAAATAAAATATTTAAGGTTTGCAGTATTCGATTCCATTAGAAACATTCTTTAATGTTTTTGAAGTAACTTTAAAAAATGTATTGACCCACAGAAATAAGTTATTGTGACTTCGTGTACATTTATAAAATTTTCATGTATGCCACAAACGTTACCATGCAAGATCAAATGAAGTTAGAATTCCTTCTTTCCTGCACTAGATATCGCCTTTCCTTACTTTTTTATACTGTATACATATTTCACAAGTTGTGTAACTTCAATTACTCACATTAATTAAAATTATACTGCCGGCGTATAAATATTTAACCTTTATTCCTATAGATTTTGTTCTGATAAGTGTTAGTGAACATATGACCTCAATCTGTATGTTTTGTATGCTCTTCTATTATAAGTACATTAATAAAAATGTATATCGAAGACGTGCCTGTATAATTATAAAATGACAATCGATAAAGAATATAGAACACACAACGTTACTTAATAAAATGTATAATTATCGGGAGACGTTGGAGTACGTTATCTCTTAATAACAATCTTTTTTGTAATCTATAATATTGATTGGGGTGGGGGGGGGGGGGTTTTAGTATTTCTCTCAGATTGTGACTTCCAATCAATTTATAAGGAAAGGTTTTAATGTCAAGAAGGTAATCGAAATGCTTTATAAGATTTATTGTTGAAAAATTATTTTTATATTTCAAGTCTACATATATGATGTTTGATACATTATAAATCTATTGGTGAGAAAAAAAGTATAAGTTGCATGTAAGGTTGCTGACAGGATAAATGGAACAATGTTCCCAGAGATCTGAATGATTCAAGTTATAAACTTTATTATCAATGTTAAGATACTCAGAAACCATATTTTGCAATGAAAGTTAAATACATATAAACGATAATAATGACACGAGTGTTTACAACATGAGAGATTGGTCCTTTCCCGTAAGGCGTCAGTTGCTTAATATAATCTTCAATTGGTCTTCATACCTTGCAGTTTTCTTAGTGGACATGAACAGCCGAATTACAAAGTCATCCCCTTTGAAAAAGTTGTATATCTTAATGCTATATGCTTAATATTCCTACGATAACTAACACGCTCTTGAGCGGAAACAATGATTTATGACTCATAATCTTTTACAAAATCTTCTCGAAAAGATATTCAGCGACTTGGTTTCGAAAAGACACAATCTTTCTCTTACTCCTGATCCTGAACTGAGTGAGTGGTATTGTACATCTGTTACATTCAGTATCTGGATTACCATCAAATATGATAACTGAGAGATAGGTATCGAATGTTGAATTGAATTATATCCATTTTCATCTTGCCAACATTTCTCATTCGTAAGATCTGTATTCCCAAGACTCATTGGCACCCATGATAAAGAATAAGGAATGAGAAATCATGATTGGAAATCATTTTCAGAATATCTCTAGACTAAATGCCTAAAAGTTTTGCATTTAGTGTAAACTAAAATGCTCTATAACTAACACAGGGTTGCGAATTCTAATTAATCTCATTAATGACGTTTCAAGATACATGATTATGTTTGCTTTAACAGATCTTGATATTGTCATTACTTCAAAATTGATCTTTATTTTGATCTGGTTAATGTTTTATTTTTTACCTTAATTCTTTAAAAATCATTTTAAATGGGTTGGTGTCCCGGCAAATTAACACTTCACATTTTTTTTATATAACAGTCTGCTCAGGACTATCCAAAGTCCTCCACAGATAGAGCTCCAAAGTTTGGATGTCCTATTGACGTGTATTCACCTGCTCTGATATAAACCTCCTCTGATGTCAGATAAGATAATGTTGTAGATGGTGATGGATTTTATCTTGTAGTTTTCTTCTTAGGATCCCAGCAGTAAGCCACATTGAATTCACAGAAGCACAGTTCAGCCACCGAATGTTACTTATGTTGTTGATGGAGATAACTTGTATTATATGTAGCAACTTTCAAATTGTCACGTTGTTGGTTTTTTTTAATAAATTAAGTGTGATCACTGGACTCATGTTACAAATTGTTTCAAATAAAATGTACCCGTAGAGGGTAAAAAAAGTTAAAAGGTTGATTGATACTTTTTAAATGGCGTGAAAAAGCACTCAAGATTAGATAGACATATTCTTATATTTACATAATTATATATCAAGCATTTTCCTCTTGAATGTCATGATTTTTCACAGGCCCGTATTAGATTTTATTGTGTAAATTCACTCAAAGAATTCTTTAATACAATTCCATCAAAAACATCATTGATTATTTGAAAGAGATAAACTTGTATTCTAGGATCTAATTGGTTCATTTTCATTGTCATTTTTACAAAGTTTAACATAACATTTAAGGCTATTATAGCATTCGGCACGATATGGCCATTTATGTGTCGACGTGTCAAAAAATCCAAACAAACAGACAAACATATATATTATATCAAACAACTGATTTATATATTATCAGACACATAGTCATATAACAAGTTATTTGATACATTTTAAGGTTCCAGAAAATTTATTGTGGTGGTTATGAAGTATCTTAGGTCCTTTCCAATTAAAATAAAACATTTTTCTAGTTTACATAACTGGCATAAATGTTGTTTGTAGACATGTTTTAGTAATTACTTTAAAGTAAACTTCACCTTAATACATGACGGTCGTAAATGATTACTGTTCCTAAATTATTTATTTCCTAATGTGTCCATAATAATTGTAAGACACAATCTATGAGGCATTTATCATGTACTGAATTTACTCTTAAAATAAAATTAAAGAAATAAAAGAATTAAAAAATATGAAAAATGATAAATTGAATTGCCTTTCGACCTCTTCTGTAATTTCTCGATGTTTTGTCCGTCGATGTACACGTAGTCTTCTTCAAACTCAAAAGTATAAAGATGAAAACGCAACACTACAATAATGAAAATGCAACAGGTTTAGCGTACATTTTTGTATTCCTTTGTGATAAATTTACATAGAATGTGATTATGATTGTAAAAAACAATGGCGATGAAAATGAAAGATTATTCCAGAAAATTAATGTTTTGTTCTTTCTGTTAAATGCGACACGCTAAATAACACATTTCTGTTCTAGTCGTTTCGTTTAAATGTAAATATCGTATGCTATTTGATGAAAACAATCATTTGCATGCATCTGCGAACTTCTTTCTTGCAATCATGAAATCATTGATGCATCATTTTGAATTTGATTGAAAAGGTCAAACACAATGATATTTTCTAGAATTATGGAAGGAAACTGATCAATATAGCAGTTAAGATCGGCACTATCACTCACGCAAAGCGATGCAAATTAATTTTTCTGACTCATAAAATTCAATAATGTCAAGCACCCAGCTCCATTCTGCATCATGATAAAATGACAAAAGTATATTTTGTATTTCGGGAAAAGCAATGTCAAAGAAAAGGAGAAATTTACTGTTGAATTTATATTTATTTCTTGACAAAAGGGTGTGAGAAACCTTTCATTCAGCAATTAAAATTTTCCTTTAAATGTGAAGAATGATAACTAGAAATAATAAGCACTTAACCGCAAGCTTTGTGCATTTGTCTTGAATATGTTTCTTAGCAAAGAAAAACAAATTACATAAATAAGTTACACCAATAAGTGCTGCGAGTTTTGCAAGTATAATTTTTAATATTTAATTGTCCTAATATACGCATAAAACGTCTTCTATATTTTCGATATAAGGATGAATAATAATTTCTTTCGGCGCAATACATTTGTAATTGTTAGTCTTCGTATTTAATATTTTCATTTCAGTAGACAGACAATCGTGAAACGGCATTGAGTCACTACAGCGAACATTTTGTTCATTTCAATTTGACAGAGATGTTATTCTGTATCAAGTTTAAGGGAATACTGTTCTTTCCATAATCTCTTATGGGTAGACTCCATAAAAATTTATCTTTGATTTTCAATTATTTGCAATTTGTCCTCGTTACTCTCTTGGACTTTGTTTCTTTTCAAAAATTAAGTTCATATTTTCAAACATGAACTATTGTTCTAAACATATCAAAAGAATATAACCGTTAGTTTAGTTAAAATTTTATAAAAGTCTTAATGATATTTTATTATACCCGCGAAAGTAAAATGGTTGCACGCACGATAACATGGTATAAAATAGAGTTCTTATGATTAATGCCTGATCAGTTTCTTTGGAAATTTAATATAATGATTTAACTTATATAGGCATGTTAATATCAAATATCAGTATTTTGATTGATTATCTTTTTATAAAGAAAATGTATTTTTATATAATTGTAAGAGTACAAGTATATACAATTATAAATTTGTTTTTTTTTCTAGATGCATATTATAATTTTAAGCCATTAGAAAATGACTTGTATCGATTTTATCTACATATTTGATTTCCATCGATAACATGGGAATTCATGAAGTATCCTATTCGTTTTGTTGGTTGCAAACCATAAATATATATCTTTATTGCCTTAACCTATGAAAGCATGCATCAATTATGCGTCGTTGTCAAGTATGTTCGATTTTAACGTTCAAGGTGATGTGTGTATATCTATGAAAGACGTTGCTGATGCAAATCACCATATCAAGTGTGGAGTTTTAAATAAAGGTCTAAAAACACCCTGTTGAAATTTGACAATCCAGATCTAACACTTTGATATTCAGACTCAAAATGTACGATCCCAATAAAACAAGACATTTTGAAAGATATTATTGGTTTCAAGTGACTTTTCAAGCAAGAAAAACAAAAATTACCTCAAAATCTACAATTCGTAACGTTATGATTTTCAAACCTTGGCTTGAAAAGGCTTCCCTGTGATGTTGTAAACATACATGACCTCCACATTACAGCCAAACAATGAAACAAGGAAACCCTATACAAGTTTGAAACATGACCATCCACATGCTACAAAAGATATGTCAGTTTTATCCAAGTTAACGGATATTATCCTAAAGTTATTATATTAAAGAAACCATACACCAAAATAGTTCATGTCTCATAGTTTTGTCACTAGAACAATAGATTCAGTTATTCAATGAAGTGTTGTATTCGGTTTCCAGTGATTTAATAAATACAGTTACTTTCTTAAGTAGGTGAGACATACATTTTTTTCGTTAATTTTATTTAAAAGACGAATCATATCAATCATTAGATTTTGAAGCATTTGTAAACTACTTAACTAAACGAACATATTTTTACTACCAGAGCAGTATATATCCAGTATAAAGTAGAAATTCGAAAGTAATACTTTTTTCCGTATTTTTTTTGGGGAAAAGTAAATGGGGGGTTCAGTAAATCACTAAAAATATTTCATGGTAAGACAATTTACTTTGGAAAGGAAAAACCCGGGTTTCCCCAAAATGAAGATTTTAAAAAATAAGCTATAATTTTTACTTAGGGTTTTTTTAACTTATTAGTTTTTTTTTTGTTTTTGGGCCCAATATAAAATTCTACAAAGGGTCATTAAAGTTTCCCTTGGGTTTATTGAACATAAGGTTAGTTTAAACTTTTAACCCCGAAATAAAAATAGTTTTAAAACTTGTTTTTAAAAAATGTTCCAAAATTTAAAGTATTATTTATTTTTGGACAAGGCTTGTGCTATTTTAACATTCCTGCTTTCTTTGGTTATATCACATACATCAATAAAACAGTCGCTGGGGATATTGTACTGATAATTAAAATTGATCTTCTTCTGTTTAAGTTAATAAGCACAAAGGGAAACTTATACAACCATATGTCATCCATAGGTGGAAAATGCTTATATCATTAGCTTGTCTATTGTCACATACTGCTCAGGATAAGATAAGTATAGAAACAAGATTTTAAATATTTATCATCATTAATACAAATGACAAAAGCCATTGATGATTTTTGAAATCAACATAATTTAAATGCAATATAGAAATAAATATCGTTTGAAGTCGTATGCTAGGTATTATATAGACCGTTTTAAAAATTTAGAAATTTACATTAATAAATTTTCATATAATGTTTTTTTGATCTGAAAGTTATAACAGAAAATTTAAAACTCGTTTAACGATTACCTGTCTTTAATTTTTTTAGTATGCGTTAAATTTCAAGATTCCTTTATACATATGTTGACATATTTTTTCTATTTAGTTTTATGGTTTTTTTATGCATATAAGTTCGCCGCTTTCTTCCGTCCGTCAACTTTTTCTTGTTCCGGGAAACACCGAGAGGTAAACACCCAATGGAACTTTGTAGGGCTTTAGGATTAAATTTCATTGGATTAGATGTGCAGGTGCATAATAACCATAACACGGTTAAATCTAATTTTGTAGTTTATTGCAACTGTGTTTCAATTTTTTCAACTTTATAATTGGGACATTACTGTCAAACTATAGGGGGGATATAAACATGAAATCTGTAGGTAGATAGATTTCATTGGGCTAAAAGTCCCAGTACAAAAGAGGGGAAAACTCTCCCTTTTATCTAACAAAACAATTTGTTTTCCCCAAATTGCCCCCAATTTTTTTAAAATTTTAAACGTTGTTTTTTTTCCCATCCCCCAACTTACAACTTCGGCTTCCGGTCCTTTAATTGTTGACTTTTTTTTATTTTTCAATAACAAATTTCAACTTCCATTATAACGATCAAGCACTAAAAGAAAAGTCCAGCAATGCATTTGACAGTTTCACTTGATCCGGGTTTGGTGATAACAAGGGATGGGATAGTTGGGCTAAACTTACTACGGGCATCATGTTAAACTTTTTTTCTTTTTTTTTTTTTTTTTCTTCACTCTTTTCACAAGCTATAAATTGGAATCATATCTGTCAGAAAGGTAATAAAAAGTAAACGTTTCTGGTGTATTATCTGAACCAGCTGAAGTTGTCTCTGTTGTACCCCAAGGCTCAGTTTTTGAGCCCATTTTATTCTTTATATACATAAATGTTCTACCATTTCATGTGAAACAATCAGTTACTGATATGTTTGAAGATGACACTTCTCTGACTACTATAACTGGTAAACCTAAAGTCTTTATAAGAAGTGAACAGCAACTTTCAAAAGGATCTTAATGATGTAAGCATTATGGTGCAATGGCAATGCAATGGCTCCTTGACATGGCTTTCAGAAAATTTTAAAAGCTATGATTATCAATAAAAAAGCACAAAAACAGATAATATGAAAGCCCCCTACTTTTGGGGTTTCTTAATTGGGAACAAGGGAAATAGACATATTCAAACCCACTGAAAAACTACCATGGTTATGTAGACAACACTCTTTTAAATGGAAGCACCAGATTTCAGACAACTATTTAAAAATGTTGATAAAGTCCTATGAAAAAACAACAGGCAAACATTCTTTTCTTTTTGGTCAATTAAAAAAATTCTGGTTTAAATTTTCTTGGATAAATTCAAAAATTTTTAAGAAACTTTCAAAAGCTTCAACTTGTCCAAGTAAACCAATTACCCGATTTTCTTTAACACTTTATAAAAACAAATTCATAAAAAATTAAATCCAATGAATTTTAAAACTAATTTCCCTAATTCAGAAAACTTTTGCACGGGAAAAAGTTACCTTTCTAGAATGTAATTTTAACAAAGCTTTTTTTTACTAACGGTATTGTTAAACACTATACTATGTGGACCTGTGACGCGGTTTGTAGAGCACTCTCTTTTCTTTTAGACATCATCTATCTCAGGTTTGTTAATACCCTATTTAAACAGACTATAGGAATTCCTAAGGCTAGGTACTAATTGTGCACCCCTGGTCGCCGATTTGTTTTTGTACTGCTATGAAAGAGACTTTATGTTGAGTCTGACATTTATCCGCATGAACTATGTACAACTTAATAAAACGAACTCTTGAAATTTTAGTACATCATTTTTGGATCTTTATATTACTATCAACAACAATTCTATTCACACGAAAATCTATGATAAAATCAAGATGACTTTGACTTTTGTATAGTTAATTATCCACATTTAGATTGAGACGTACCCCATGCAAAATCTTACGGGGTATATGTTTCTCAGTTAATTAGATTCGCTAAAGCTTGTAGCAACGTAAAGGATTTCAACGAGAGGAATATTTTTATTACCAGCAAGCTTCTAAAGCAGGTCCACCGCTATCATAAATTACGGAAATATTTTACTAAATTTTACAATCGTAACTTTGATTTAATTTCTAAATTCAATAGTGATTTAAAACTTCTTTTGCGACAAGGTATTAGCCAGCCTGGTTTTTATGGCGATGTGATTTACAAACTTCGTAAGATTTTGGGTCATGGTAATTTTTCTGCTGTTTTTACTAAAATCATTAAACGTTTTATTTAAAGAAGTTATGACCCTACTATTTTAAGACATACTGCATGTTTAGTGTTCAACCCTTTTACAGTTGGACAGAACGCTTACCTCTTTTGATTACATCTGACGGACCAAGTTGGATACTCTATGATGGACAGTTCTGAAAGCCCTTTGGGACTGAATTGTGTTAATGTTCGTCTTCTGCCTTCCTTCGTCGGGCCCTTGTAGGTGATTTTCTTGTTGCTCTGTCATCCTTTAGGACATTGAGTACTTTTGTTATGGTCATTGGGTTTACTTTTATATGTTTTTACATGATCTTTTTGGTGTTTTACTTATTTAACCTTTTGTAACCATGACAACTGTTAGAATTTCACTTGGCGGGGATTCATTTTATTTACACTGTCTCGTTTAAAGGAACATGGTGGGGCTAAGAGCGAGGATTGGTTTAAACTCCCCAGCAGTATTTTTGCTGCTAAACGTTCCAAGGCAGGCCCCTCTGTGTTCCTCAGATGTTTGTCTATGTTGTTTCATACTGTTTTGGTGACACTTGTTTCCCTTGTTGTTTTTCTCGTTTACGGTAAGTGTCTTCTCCTTTGCCCCTAGTTTTTATTTATTTTATTTATCCCCTCCCTTCCCCGGGTCTCCTGTCCCCTTCCCCTGTGCCCTTTGACTTTATGGGCCTATTCATTAATTTATTTGTTTTCTTTTAGTTCCTTATCGGTTGCTGGTTGTTTATGATTTTAATGGTTGGCCTGCCCATGCCTTTGTGCCCTGTCCTGTTATGTTTGGGGGTCCTCCTGGGCTCCTTGCCACTGGCTCTTGTTGCTGTGTCGGGTGGGGATTGCGTTCATTGAACGCCGCCTTTCCTTGTTGATCTTGTTGTCATATATTATTTGGTATAATTAGCTTTGCATTTTGTGCAAATCTGAGGTTTAAGTTGTGTCTTTCGTTTACTGTCTGAAATTTTATTGTTCATGAATATGTTGGAAAGTCAGGTTCATTTTATTGATTTTAACATGAAAAATTGACCCTTTTGTACTGATTTTGGTCAAATGAATTCTTAGCTTAATTCTTTGAACAATTCACCTTGAAGGTGTATCAAAATTTTGACAAAGGAATTTTTGTGGCTGCTCTTTTTTAAAATTTAATGACATCAAAATAGTAATTCGTTGCTGCAGTTCCCAGAAAATACAGCAGTAGTCCAAGTGTGGGAGAAAGTATGCATTGAAAAATGTTTTCTTGAATGAAGATTAAAAACTGTTTAAGACTAAGAAGTAAGTAACGTTAAAAAATTACATTTTTATAGTTGACTGAATCTGTGCTTTCCATTTAAGATTGTTGTCTACATACATTCCATGTGTTTTAATGGCAGTCAAACAAGACGTCAATAAAATAGAAAGTTTACTTGTAGTGCAAGATGTAGAATTAGCAATGAATCTGGCTTTGTAAGGTTTTTTATCCCCCGCCGAAAAAATTCGGCGGAGGATATAGAAATAGTCTCCGTCCGTCCGTTCGTCCGTCCGTCCGACCTTCCGTCCGTCCGTCCTTCCGTCCGAAATTTTTGTCCGGAGCATATCTCTAAAAGAATTTGAGTTATCAACTTGAAACTTCATAGGTGGATAGACCTCATTGAGGAGGAGTGCAGTGCACAAGAATGATAACTCTACCTTGCATGATTTTTGAGTTATTGCCCTTTGTTATTTTTCAAAATTGATTTTTGTCCAGAGCATAACTCCAAAAGCCTATGAGATGTTAACATGAAACTTCATAGGTGCATAGATCTCACTCAGGAGGTGTGCAGTGCACAAGAATGATAACTCTTCCTTTCATAATTTTGAGTTATTGCCCTTTGTTATTTTTCATACCTAATTTTTCACCTGAGTGGAGCATAACTCAAAAAGTGTTTGAGATATCAACATGAAATGTCATAGAAGGATATATCTTATTGAGGAGGAATGTTGTGCGCAAGAATGATTACTCTTCCCTATACAATTTTTGAGTTATTGCCCTTTGTTGTTTTTTTCATGCTATTTTGTCCAGAGCTTATCTCAAAAAGTATTTGAGTTATCAACTTGAAACTTCATAGGTGGATGGATCTCATTGAGGAGGAGTGCAGTGCTAAAGAATGATAACTCTACCCTGCATTATTTTTGAGTTATTGCCCTTTGTTATTTTTAAAAATTAATTTTTGTCCAGAGCATAACTCAAAAAGCCTTTGAGATATCAAAATGAAACTTCATAGGTGCATAGATCTCACTCAGGAGGTGTGCACTGCACAAGAATGATAACCGTACCTTTTATAATTTTTGAGTTCTTGCCCTTTGTTATTTTTCATACTTTATTTTTCGATTCAATTTTTTTCTCAAAAAGTATTTGAGGTATCAACTTGAAACTTCATAGGTGGATAGATTTTACTGAGGAGGGATGCAGCACACAAGAATGATAACCTACCCTGCATTATTTTTCAGTTATTGCCCTTTGTTATTTTCAGCCATCAGTATTCACATAGGTTTCAAATCTGTAATCACTATAGCCATCAGTTTTCATTACCAAAAGACCTCTTAAAATGGAATTATTCTGCTCTACTACATATACATTCTTCCAATGAGCAAACACATTCGGCGGGGGAAGGCCATGTTGACATGGCTCTTGTTTTATGTAATTTAGGAATCCAATACATAATAGGAATTTTGAGTTCTTTTTCATTAATTTGGACTTTAAGATTGGAAATATTAGTAATATGATTGTTTACAATGTCTTTTTCGGAGGCAGAGGTTTTAGAGTACGCACTAGTGCTGTTTAGTTCCTTATGCAAAACGTTAATATAATGGATTCGTCAGACAATTATAATATTATTAGCCACATTGTCCGCTGGCACCAAAACAAATTTAGAATGAAAAGCTAAAATATCTTTTTTCAGCTGTCTTAAAGTAAGTCTTGGTTTATGTGGCAAAAGATGTTCATTTCCACGATAAAAAATAATACTATAATACTACATGTATTTATAATTTTGAAGATGTTACGTTTCAATGTTATTAGAGCATTACTGTCCGCATTTTCACGGCGACACCATTTGACCGAAAAATCCTCTATAGATTCAGCAATCTGACTGCGACAAGCATTAAAATCAATCCCAGAAGGAATTCTGTATTTAGGTCTTTTCAAGAATAAGTTACGAATTCTTTTGTCTGTAATTATATCAAAATTACCAGTGATTATATGGCCAAAATCTGAATTACAGAATTTTGAAGTATTGCAGTCTCAAGTTGTTGGAGTATTAGACTGAATATCTAAGTCAGAAACCACTTTGTTGTAATTAGATATTATATTTCTAACAGGTTTCTTTTATTTATAGCAAATAATTGGTATCTCGAAGTTTTTGAAGTATAAAGGAACTGAATTAGTGACACGTTTATTATTAAAACAAAATGAGTTGCTTTTCAGTCAATATCTGTATTTAAAATTACATGAAATGTTCTCCCATTTACATTATAGGTTATTGTAGACTTGTGCGATAAAAAGTTACAACATCCGCACCTCTTAGAATTACACTTATTAATAGAAGAATACACTCTAGATCTATGAGGGTAATTTGTAGTAGTGATATTATATTGCTTAATTATAGTATGTTTTATAGGGGAAAGCCTAATGCGTAAAGAATTAAAACCTAAAATAAAAATTTTCAGAAAATCATTTGCTTACTCTTGACCAAAAATATGGAATGACATACCAGTACACATAAGAAATCACGATACTTTTCGGAAATTTCAATCAGCTTATATCAAATGGCAGTTTTCACCTTGAACTAACAACAGTTGATGTTTATTCCTGGTATATAAATTACTTTATTTAATTATTACTATATTTCTATTACTATCATTTCTTTTATTTTTGTCCCATATTTTTTCCATAAGAAAATTTATGATTCAATGATGCCACATGATGATTTCTTAATCCGATTGATATTAAATTTGGGGTTTTAGTTATATTTTAAAATAACTCATGAGTCAGTATGTATTTAGATAATGCTATCACTAAAATTAACATTTGAATTCTAAAGGTATAAGGCATGAAGTGTATTTTCTAGTATTTCAATTGTTTTAAACAAGTACTATGTTAGTTTGCCTACTTGTACATATTGTACTTATTTTTGGTATTGGTTTTCAATCATATCATTGTTTGCTTAATTACTCATTATTTCAATTTAATTGATCTATTTTAATATAAGATTTGTGTATATATGTTGTATATATGTTGTGTACATGAAAACTGTTTATATACTGTAGTTATGTTGTAAACATAAGCCGAGGCCCACATGCAAGATCGGGAAACCGAATGTTTAAGCCCCGTGAAATAAAGTCGTTACTTAATTACTTACTTACTTACTTAATTATTTACTTACTTACTTACTTGCTTACTTACTTACTTACTTACTAACTTACTTTTACTCACTTACTTACTTACTTACTTACTTACGTACTTACTTACTTACTTACTTATTTACTTACTTACTAACTTACTTACTTCTTACTTACTTACTTAGTTACTTACTTACTTACTTACTTACTTACTTACTTACTTACTTACAAACACTGATTAAAAGTCCCCGAAATTGTCGCAATCTATGTCGGCTTTTTGTTGAGCGGCGGCTGGTTTTGGTTTGGTGCCTTAGGGGTGTCATGTTTGGGTGTGTCGGGGGCGTTGCCTTTGCGTTGTTGATCTTTATTCTTGTTTTTTCCCTTGTTGATCTTGTTATCATATATGTCAAGCACCTTGTTGCCGCTAGATCATGAAGATCATGATCATCTAGATCATGAAGTTTCAAGATTTGTAGACGAAATTTAGACATAATGTGCGAGAAGAATGATTTTCAGGTAGTTTTGTATGGAGGGCGTTCGTTGCCAAAATTCCAGACATGTAAAGTGTTCCTTTTTAAAATGACTTTTGAAAATGCGAACTTGTATGCCTAGCATTTTTATTGTAAACCTCTTAATTCAATCTTTTATTTGAAGGTTACCGCCTTTATATAACAAGTTTACATATATATCGTAACAACTGACCTAACATCTAAAACGACAACAAATTTACAAGTTCGTATCTTCCATTGCATGCAATACATATGCATGTTTGCACACTTATAGATCTGAAATATACAAATGAAACGTAAAACACGAATACGGAAAATAGAGTTTAAGAAAACGTGTTACCAGTTGTAGAACTAAACAAGATACGTTAACACAGTAACATGTTTAAAATGACAAAAGTAGATTCACAAAGTTAAACGATTTTAAGTCAAGCATAACGCCCCGCCCCTCTCGGAGTATTTACGAACTTCTATTGCGGACAGGTATAAAAACGGCGCCTCTCCATATTCTTAAATAAAACTGAAGGACAACATACGGCATTTTTCATAAAATATATATGTTACATTTGTTACAAAAAGTTTTGTCAGTAGCAACATCACTTGAAAAATTGCTGATTTACCATTTATGATGAAGATAACTTATGCATTACCTTATTTTTAACATCGTGTTCTTATCAGTTACAAATTATCTATCATTTTAGTGATTAGCCTATCCGTGCTCTGCCTAGTGCCCTGTCCTGTGTTTTGTTTTGGGTCCGATTGGCTTCTTGCCACTTGTTCTTGTTGCTGGGTCATGTGGGGTTGCGTTTATTGAGCGCCGCCTTTTCTTGTTGATCTTGTTAATCATATATTCCTGAGAAACATCGGCGATTGGGAAATTTTTAGGGGAAACAATGACCAACTTCAAGGGAGTAATTTTATTAATAATGTAAAAAACCACCCAATATTCTTATTGGCATCATTGAAAAATGTATTGGCACACATTTCATTTTCAACAAAAACTATGCAAGTATATTTTAAAGCGGCCACCGAGATTTCCTTTCCGAAATCAAGAAAATACTTATCCGTAGCACATATGTACAATCTTTAATAAGGTATTTTCAGTAGTATGAATAAAAACTTTTTGCATTTGCTCATTATCCCTCATGTACAGACTCAATCAAACCGAGTCTGCAATTCTTATGTAATTTTGTAGTGATTAATGCTTCCGAGGGATCACTTTGTTTCCAGATTTTTATACTTTACAACAGCAGGTTTCAAGTGCCGTGAGGCAGCTGTAAAAAGTTGCCCCGTACTTCACTTCAGTGTTGTTATATTTTTCTGGTCTTTCGGGATCATTGATGCCAGCACTATTAAGTGTTGAGAATTGAGTACCGTTCAAGCCGGTGCTAGGGGGCGTGAGGCATGTTGCACTTGTTCATTATCCCTCATGTGCAGACTCAATCAAACCGAATCTGCAATTCTTATGTAAATTTATTGTGATTAATGCTTCCGAGGGATCACCTTGTTTCCAGATTTTTACTAAACTTGTTCAAAACTTATGGTCTTAACTTCATTCAATATTTATTTTCCTTTTTGAATAAAGTAATCTAAAGGAAGCGACGTTATTTTTTTTCCGAATATATGAGTGTGGATTTAAGAGAAAAAAAACAACGATAAGTTAGAAACAAAATTTTTGATACTTCTACGTAATTTAATTTTCATTTTTAAGGCATCACTAGAAAGTTCATTAAGGATTCTTAAGCACTATTAAGTGTTGAGAATTGAGTACCGCTCAATCCGGTGCTAGGGCCGTGAGGGATGTTGCACTTATTCATTATCTCTCATGTACAGACTCAATCAAACCGAGTCTGCAATTCTTATGTAATTTTGTTGTGATTAATGCTTCCGAGGGATCACTTTGTTTCCAGAATTTTTTACTTGAGTCTAAAATTATCAACGCCGCCTTTCCTTAATGATCTTATCATATTCTAAAATTATCAAAATTGACCAAGAAATAAAAAAGTAAGTAAGGGGCGCCATGTTTCTCTTACTGAATTTCAGAGTGTGTTTTGTTTTTTTTTACTTGGGGATCATATGCCGTTTTTCATGGTATGGCACTTACGTGTCACATTGAAGGTTCCATGATAATCACCATATTAACACATCTGCGGATGTTTCAAAATTCAAAATTGTACCAGTTCATGTTGAATTTTGCTTAAGTCGGTGCTAGGGGGCGTGGACGATAACTTGCTCTTTCCATTACCGTCCATGAGCAGGCTCAATCAAACCGGCCTGCAGCATTCTCAATTTTGTCGTTTTGAGCGTTCTTTAGGGATTCTTATTTTCTCTATTTTACAGAAAGTAACATGATAAACTTTTTAACGAAAAGTTAATTCATTTTGATTTAATTCCTTTTTATTTTGAGGCATTATATAATCATATATCATAAATCGTATTAATCACACTTTTATTTCAATCCAAAATTATCAAAATATATTACGAAATAAAAAAAAAGTTTGGAGGGAACGCCGTGTTTTTCTTACCAATTCGAGAGTGTTATTTTCAGACTAAAAAAAAAACAAACAAAAAAATCAGTACATCTATTTAATTCATTTTTATTTCCGAGGCACTCATAGAAAGCTTATGGAGTAATCTTTCATTTGATACAAATTATATTGGACTTTTTATAGAAATAAAAAAGTTAGAATGGACGCCGTGTTTTCCTTCACTTTATTGAGAAAATAGGAGAGAGGCGACGGGTATTATACCTGTCCGTACATTTCCGTGATAAAAAATCGTAAGTACTCAGAGAGGGGCGGGGCGTCATGCATGACTTAAAATCGTTTAACTTTGTGAATCTACTTTTGTCATTTTAAACATGTAACTGTGTAATTGTACTGTTGTAGTTCTACGACTGGAAACACGTTTTATTGAATTATATTTTCTGCATTCGAGTTTTACATTTCATTTGTGTTTTTCAGGTACATATATATATCTACAAGTGTGTAAACATGCTTATGTATTATATGCAATGGTAGATACGACCTTGTAAATGTGTGTTAGGTCAGTTGTTAAGATTTACATGTAAACTTGTTATTTAAAAGCGGGTGCATTCAATTAAAAGATTGGATTAAGAGGCATATCATTTGCTTTGCACGAATGCAATCAAAAATGCTAGACATACATGTTCGCATTTTCAAAAGTAGTTTTCTAAAGGAACACATTACATGTCTGGAATTTTGGCAACGATCGCCCTCCATAGTTTTGTATCTTTAATGATTGAGAAAATACAAAGATATAATGTGCAAAATTACAAATTGTTTTAGGATGTTGCATCTGCTGTGAAACTTGACAGATATTTATAGCGTTTCAGTTAAAAAAGAGTTTATTTATGGTACAAATCATATTTTGCACTTGTCAATTTGCATCCTGTATGTAATATATAGAACAAAGTATTTGAAGTATAAATTTTAGCTACGATTTTTATCGATTAATCTTGATTTTCAGTGGTCTGCAATTTTCATTTGCATCGTTCTTACGGTAATTATTCAACTCCGTTATGGAACCATACATATTGCCGTTGTTTCATACAATGGCACAGAGGCGTCGCATTGAATGTTCGATGATGAAGCCGATGTTATTTGGCATGGACAGTAGCTTGAAATTTCCAGTGTCGTCCATGAACAGTCTCAATCAAAACGGGCTGCAACATTTCAGCTTGCAGTTATATGAGGTCCGATGTTTTTTTCAATTTGTTTTTAATCATTATATAAGCCTGTGTCGTAATCACCTATTTGTTTTCTTTAATTTCCTTGTAATTTACTATTATTTTCTTTTAAGTATCATTTAAGTGATAAGCCTGTCCGTACTCTGCCTTGCACCCTGTCCTGTTTTTGTGTGGTCCTCCTGGGATCCTTGTCACTATTTTTTGTTGCTTGGTCGTGTGGGGTTTTGCATTCATTGAACGCCGCCTTTACTTGTTAATCTTGTTTATTGTTATTCACAATATGTATACTCAAACAGTTATACAATGTATAACAATCATGAATGACTAAGCTTTTTCTAACATAAATCTAGGGGTTTCATTAAGAACAGAAAATATTCTTATACAGACGCAGGTGCAATATTGTCCATATTGAATTGCTATTTTCTTTTAATAGATTGATATCATCTCAAAATAGAAAATAATACCAATGAAATTTTGATCATCATTTATCAACTTTATTGTATAATAATAAACTATAGAAAATAAGAATCCCTAGAGAAAATAAACAATTTTTATTAGAAGGCATACCCCATTCTTGAGAAATAGCACGTAGCACCGTTTCTTCGAATGTGACAATCATTTGTATAATCGCAGTATTCGTGCGCCAACGAAATCAACCAATAACACAGCGTCACTTTAGTGTCCGCTACAACTTCCGCTTCTGAGCGTGTTATACACGACAAAACTCGGACTTAGACTGAAATATAGGTAAATTAGTTCAGTTGAGATCGATCATTGAAGATTTTGTTATGAGGGGGTCTTACATGGAACAGAATTTTTCCCGGTTTGCGTTTTTGTGTTATGTCGGTAATCATGGAACCTTTATATCTTGAACTTTAAAGTCATATTAATACTTTCCTTTTATAATACGTTCATCTTTCGCTTCAAGCAAAATTTGATGCTCGATTGCAACAATAATATAATAGGCATTGCTTTCCTGATCAACGCCGCGCTAACCTGATCATTTCACGTATTTATGGCTAGGTTTAGGACCATAAAATGTAATAAAATAGCAATAAAATTACACAAAATAAAAATGAAAAAAAGATATTGTTATAAACTTTTATTCGCTTGCACAAAAAAACAATATGACACACAGCAAATATCAGAAATATGGAGAAATACAGATACATGTAATTGTTATAGATATTATTTAATTTAGTAAATAACCATTTTAGTAGTGGTGAGTTGTAACATAAACAAGAGCACTTGTAACTATGTCGATGAGCAGACATATTTCGTTTACCAGATAATAAATTATGATACAAAACATAAGCCCAAATATGTTATTTTATATAACTGACTGAATAATGTGCTAAATACGAGCAAATTTTATGTCTTCATTTGTGTCATCGTTTGATCTTAATTGCCCAAGATATATCTGAGTAGGAGCAGGAGAAACGACTGTAAGTTTTATACTGTGTGCTTATTTGCATTGAACTATAGAATGTCCCCAAGGATTGCGTTTCAATCATACTCTTATTATGACGGAAGTTTTATTTATTGTTGATCTAATCTATGGGGAAACATGACATCTCTGTGATTCACCAATATGGACATAACAGCACACTAGTTAAAAGTAAACAAAGTAAGTAAAAATAAAAAAGACGTTACTAACTATAAACCTGTTGTAAATCTTAAATGGACAGATACATCTTTCCTTTTTGGAACTATTTATTGCAGGGATTTAAATGAAAATATCCGTAACGTACAGGTAGACCGAAGCAAGTTGACGGTTAATCAGCAGAAGTAAACACAGAATATTGGGTTCGTTAAAGGGTAGTTTACATTCACAGGAGACAAGTCATCAAACGTACATGTAATAATTTCATGAATTTCAATCTAAAATTATAATCAAAACTATATAATCATTAACATATTGACAATGTGTGCAACAAAATTACATGAAAATTGCGGACTCGGGTTGACTAAGTCTGTACATAAGGGATTACAAAAAAGGTGCAACATTTCCTCACGCCTCCTAGCACCGGCCTGAATAAAAATAAAAAGTGCTGGAATCAATCATATCGGAGGAACAACACTGAAGTGAAATATAAAGATTAATCATTGTTGTAAAATACTGTAATTTGAAATTTTGAAGGTGATTTATTCATATGTACAAGAAATACCGGGTGACTTAACTATAATAGTGAAAGATAAAGGGAAAACATAACACTACTTATAAACTGTGAAAAATTCGTAGTTTTATTCGGGAAAATTATTTCAGTATTTATGTAAAAAACAACAAAAAAAAAAGGCGCAATACTTACTACAATGATTAAATCAGAACTTTAAAGCAAGACTTATTCTTTTTATGAACACATCTATAGGTGTATATTCAAATATTTCACAAAAGGAATTTTTCAGCTACCACCAAAAACTTAATTTTCAGCCTTCGTTTCTTCTCCTAATTTGTTTTTACATTATTCTAATTTTGCTCATCTTACAAGATTCTCAATTATTCTGATAGCGAAATGTTACACTCAATTTACACATATTCGGAAAGCAATATTATCAGTACAAGAAGACATATATGTCTCAATTGTGTGAAAAAATAAGAAGTATAGCAAATGTCGGTTTACAATTTTGCCGTTTAGTAGATCACCTTTACAAAGTCAATGCTTTTTATGATGTTTCACAAATTCAAATCCTCTTAAGATTAAGTTCATTAATCATATACTGATTATATTGTTTACGTTGATTGTATATGTTCTAGATTATAGTTAAATTAATTTGATAGTGTGATATTGCTTTTGAATTGATTTTCAAGAAAATGCACAACCCAACAATTTCAAACTGTTTCATAGAAAAGCTTCAATAATTCTGGAAGAACGTCTCATCGGAGAAACTGCTAAATTGTACAAATCTATTAAATATTGCATGTGAAAATACTATTCCACAGAACTACAGTACAATTTATTTGTAACATTAAGATAAATGGAGAAACTTCATATTGATTAAATTAAGAACATTATTGTAATATCAAAGATGATGTAAACATAGAAAGAAAATGTTTTATCTTTCAACATCATTCAATTTGTGCTATTATAATGCAAAAGATAAAATTAAAAAAAACAATTGTTGTCTTTATTGACATTTAAAAAATATATGAATTGAGTTTCGATGATAAACATATCTAAAAATACTTTTGTCCTTTTGACAGTATTTAGCCATATTGTTGTTTCAAATATAATAGTATTGAATCCCGCGGATATACACGATTACGTATCATTGGTTTCAAATCTTCGAATACAGACGTAGCCACATTTATATATAGACAATAACATATTTTTAGGACAACTGTCCTTTATTCTGTTCGCAATAAAAAGAGACATCTTGAAATCTGTAACAAGGTAGCCGGCCATAAGATGCAGTTTTCAAGAAAATTCAAAAAGAGTGTTACTGTATGGATAATATCTGTTTCACATAAATATCGAAAATTAATTTTGCTTGTTGCAAGTAAGATTATATAATATCATCACGTCTAACAAATAAAGCTTAAATATTTCAGGCAATTATTTGATACGGCCAATACCCTTACTCCATCTTATATGCTTTACTCATTATTTAAAATAAATTAATATTGGCAATAAATTTGCTTTTTAAAACATATTTTCACTAGGCGATATCTTGTATAATGCTATGAAGTTGTTTCTTTAATATTTGGAACATTGGTGTCATTTTTGTATAATGTTTTCATCTTAAATGTGTTCATCTTTTTTAAGAAGCAGGATATTGGTTATATTTTACACTAGATACTATAAATAAGTTGATCAACGTCTTCGATAATGTAGCTAAAATCTTCCCTGAAAATGATGTGTGCAAACAAGCACACATCATTCAGTGACAGTATAATCAATTACTAGTATAAAGTAGATCATATTCCAATGTCTCATTTGATTAATGTGAAAACAACAATGTTTACACAGTAAAAGTAAAATTAAGCACAATTATTAACAGTTCTAAGCGACCCCAATTGTGTCTCGAAAACAAGTAAAGACATTGGAGATAAAAGACAAATACCTTGACATATTAGCTAACGTAAGACTTCAGATGGTATAGTTTATAAGACATTTGATATGGTTTCTGAAATCCTAGGTGTGATAACAAATAATCTTAGAGTTGTTTTCGAAAACTACAGTATATTCATTGGATGACCACGTATGACAATGTACGTGATGCTATCAGGAAAGAAAACCATCATTGTGTGTCCATTATCTAAGGTACAATAAATAAATAATCTTCGAATAGGTAAACGTACTTTGGTTTACAGACTGAATACGTGTGGTACTAATATAGCTATATTCAATTTACTGAATTATGATTTTGCACAGGGCAGTCGAAATTCTTTCTTGGAACCCAGTCGTACGAGGAACTTCGACATTTTTACTCTTAAAGCCTGCAAATTGAACCTGCTCCCACGATCATGCGCTATAAAGAGAAAGCCGTATTCAATTGGCAAACGGGAATCCAATAACCTGTATGATAGTCTGTTAAAAGCCCTATATTCGATGATGTAAAGCAACAAAGTTCTTGACATTCTTCTTTGTGTGAAAAATCACCAATGAGAGGTATCGATTTCTCAACATAAATTCAGAGTTTCAGCAGTAATATATAGTAAGAAATATATATCAAGTATCAACTTTTAACAACGATCGTTTACATTTATCTGGAACTGGTTTAATACAATTAATTCAAGTGAGCACTATCAAATAAAAATTGCATAATTTTCTATGTATCTTTAACCTGTCTCGATAATTTCAAAGATAACAATAAAACGTTTAACCGCTTGGTTATGGTTAATGCTTAATGGCGGCAGCAAGGTCTGACTTGTATTTTGTGTTATTATTTATCAAAATGAGAATCAGCAAGTAAAACCAGGCTATTTTTTACAATAAGAATTAAATAGAGAACTACATACTCCACAATTCATATAATCCAACTCAAAATCAGATTGATCATAAAATGAATTTATATGAATCACCGAGATAAATATATCTAAGCAATTTTTAAAAAGGACATGAATGACATGTCTCGTTCTGGATGTAATATTTTTTCAAATGAGATAGAGATAGAGATAAACGAAATCCCTAAAGTACGCCCAAAACGACAAAATTTGAAATGTTGCAGGCTCACACTATCATATCGGACAATTTCCACAGCATTATATGATCAGATTATCTTAAAAGAATTGGGCGAATTTAAAAACATTTTGAGGATGTGATAACAGAAAGGCATTGATTTTGGGTATATATATTGGTATAATCATATATTAGACCAGTGCAATTTTGTAATGGGTCAAGGAAGTTCAGACAATTTAATTGCATTGACTCGTTCCAAATCAAAGTCAGAAGTCGGTCTAATAGCTTGTAATGTGTTACATAATTATGTATCGAGCAAATATTGAGATATTAGATGGTGTCCGAATTTTTTTAACAAGTGATAAATCATACTCTGATATGATTACATTTATGAGAAAATCTGTCATTCCTAGAAGATTGATATAACTAGAGTCGCTATGGCAGAATAGATAAACTTGCAGACCACAGCATCTTAATCGAATGTCATTAATTATT
This sequence comes from Ruditapes philippinarum, assembly GCF_026571515.1. NCBI lineage: Eukaryota > Metazoa > Mollusca > Bivalvia > Venerida > Veneridae > Ruditapes > Ruditapes philippinarum. Next base: position 34,820 of record NW_026861583.1, read on the forward strand.
TATACAATCATGGATTAAAATATGTCGAAGATATGTTTTATAAGACATTCGTTATCAAAGTGTGGTTAAGTTCTATACGGACTATACAATACCATTATCTTATTTTAACAGCGACTGTACAAATTAGAATGATGTTCATCTACTACTTTATTCATATCGCACAGTAAATATAATTAACGATTTGATTATTCGCTGACATCCATGGCAGATTATGTTTCAGGGATCACAGTACAGTTTTTAAGTTGTTATTTTACCATTTCATGCAGGCTTATAATAAAAAAAACAAAAGCACTATTATAAATAACAACATTCCCGGGAAACATTGACTGATCCTCGGGTGATTGAAAACATATACCTGACATATGTTGTAATATGATAATTCTTTGCGTAAAAGAAAGCATTCTAAAAATTCTTTTGGTTTCAGTTTCAAAACTGAGAGTCTTTTCTTATCGGAATTGACAGTGATTTTATTTGAAATTAAATAGTTGCCTTGTCTCAACAACGATCCGCTGTTTTCTGAACTTTTTTAAGAAACGACCGATTATTTATTCCAGGATATTACAAAGAATTCAGATACTCAAAAGATGCTGATCCTTTGCAGCGATGAAAGCAAGTTGTTGAGAAGAAGTTATTGCCCTTCACTTTGTACAAAATTGCAAGTACGTTACTAAAAATTATATGACCTTGAGTCATGAGACTTAACATGATGTTTGCCAGTTGGTGTAGTTATGCAACCGGGTAACATTTATTCAATATTTTGTATATTTATTGCCCTTGAAATTAGCAGTTGTCGCACGTACACGAAAAAGTGTTTGACCTTAAGTCATGAAAATTTACAGAAATGTTTGCTGTGTTGTTGTCTGTCATACTGTCCTTCTGTACAACCGTAGACTAACCAAACAGTGGAATGTGGAGACATCCACATCCTATGGACACATATCTATGTTATCTAATAAGTTTGTGTACAATTTGACTACAACTAGCTAATGTATACACTTTGAACAAAAAAATACGTCCTCACGAATCCATAAATTAATATGAGAGTTGTTACATGTAGTATATTCTTATTGTATTATATGGAGGTTATTCGTTGTCAAAAGGCTTTGAAAGTTGACCATTCACACTTTGGTATTCATACTAAACAGATTCGTAAAAATTAATTGTCGATCCAACAGCTACATACTACGCTGGTATTAAGTATTTTGATTTTCCCAATTTGACAAAATGATAACTGATAACATGCACTTTAGATAAATTGCAAAGTGTATATAGAAATGTATGACAAACTGTACGAAGAAATGTATAACTTCAAAATTTTGGACATTGTAGGAAATGTAAAGATGAAGTACACAAACACTTTTTGGGCCGTAAAAACATAACGTTAGAATGTAACACCTCATTTTGACAAACCAACTTTTCCATTTTTAAGACGATTAACATTTGTGAACGTTTTCGCAATTTTTCCCTAAATAAACCGGGTTTTACGGGGAAAAAAACAAAAATGGGTTTTAAAAAATTTTTTATAACGGGACGAATGGGTTTAATTTTATTCAAAAAAAGTATTTATATTTTTTTGTTTTAAAAATTCAGCGACAGTAATTTGAAAAGCGATACATTGTTTTAAAATTAGGCAGGCATCGTTAAAAAAAACTGAAAGTTATCTGTGGGCCCTTTTTTAGGATATATTGGGGTGGAAAAAACAAAATTTTTTCAACCCCGGAATTTTTCAAAAATCTTCCAAATTAATTTTTCTGTGGTATAACCAAAAAACGTGAATTTGGGTCCCATTTTAAAGTTTTGAAAAAACATTTCTCTGTTTTAAAATTTATTGGGGAGATATGTTGAGTCATAGCATTTAATTATTAGATATTTGGAAGCTGATATAGCTGAAGATCTTTTTATGCATTTTTGTTAATCAATGACAGCTTTAAGATCTGTGTAAACATGCTGTCAATAGCTGTTACCTTGCTGTATTTCTGATCGAAGCAGAAAACTACAAAAAATACTACACAAAACATTTATTTATTTTATAAGTATTGACTTAATGAGACATAAAAAATACATAAATTTATAATCAACATAGTTAGTTTTGGATACATATAAAAATAATAAAGAAAAAATATAGTTAAAGTTGGAAAATATATCTTTACAGTGTGGTGAAAATAAAAGTGATGTACGAAGGGGTAGTTGCAACATACAACTTGGGTTTTAATTCTAATATTGTTACTCATTCCTATGCAAATTGGAATCCCTTTGGTAAAATTTATTTGTTTTTAAAAGGAGAATGTTGAATATAATCTTAATAATAATTTTAGATTCCTTGAAAAATATTTTATCTCAAACAACCCCATAATAGGTGGATCGAGACAGTTACCTGGTAAGTTTTTTGTTTTATTTCCTAATTTTCCGTTTTGGGAAATGGGGTATCTACAACGTTTCAAAACAAATAGGTCTATTATCATTTTAAGTCCACTGATGTTCATTGAATAAAGACATAGAATGGCATTCATGCAAATGAACTATGTTTGGTGAATAACTGTCATAATTGCAAACACATTAAGGGCTCTAAGATATTCTACCTTGAAATTTGTGGTAACCGGAAAATACGCAAATGTGTTTACTTATTTCTTTGCTTCTTTGTGATCTCAAGCCACAGATGGAGAACCAGTCTCTGACGGTGAATACCGAAAATGAGCTTTTATTATTAAACACGTTTATTTACGAGGGGTGGGAAAGGGACCTAGCGTAATTATCTCTAATTGCAAAACGTTTACAGCTGGATTACATGGATTATGCTTATCCGCATCATAATGGTTTGCCAATGTTAAGCTAACAAAGTAGCATCCGTTTTGTCGGAAAATGAAAAATGTTATATATGCAATTCGGCTGATGTCGAATTTGAATTTCACTTTAAGGTGTGTTTTAAGTGTAAATGGATTAAGAAACGTTAAAAGAAGAACGTCCTAGCATGTTATAAATTTTGTCATCCATTGTTGAATAATTAACTTGATTCATATAATGTTTTTAAATCATACCCAATTAAGTTTTATGATTCGCAAAATGATACAATAGTCTTGTTAAAAATGTCAATTTGTCCTATGCAGTTACAATTTAGCCAGTGTTATTGTTACTGTTGCTACATATGTCTCTATGTATACATGTACATTATTAATATGATTACTGTTATTTTGTCTGTATGCCTTGTATTAATGATTGTTTGTTTTATTTGGTTTTACGTCACACCGACACAGTATAGGGCTCATGGCGACGTTCCAGCTTAAATGGTGGAAGAAGACCTTGGGTGCCCTTTCGTGCCCTTTCGTGCATTATTTCAGGCACAAACGGGTACCTGAGTAGAACCACCGACGTTCCGTAAGCTAGCTGGAAAGCTTCCTCACATCAAAGAATTCCCTTTCACACAGTGGTGACGGTTATTTATGAAAATGTTGTGTTACCAATAATGTATAACAAAAACACAAATGAACAATGTAACGTTAAATTTATTAGATTAAAAAAAATATATTTACTGCACAAATTGCTAATTGATTTTGAAATTATGAATCATTTTCTTCGAAGTTATTGTTCGGTTTGAGTACTTTTCTTCAATTAAAAGCAAATCTCTGCGACAAAGATGATTTTTTGAAATTATTTCAGGATGCCATCCTTGAGGAAGGTGTCTTACATACTCTGAAACATAATGAAAACATCTCACATAACATCCACGTCCCACAAACAAATAACATACTGTAACAAATATGTTCAGATACTATTAGATCAGCGTATATATAGACTTAACAGATAGGCCTGACAACGTGTACACTATTACGTCTTATAAATGTAGAGCGGCAATATGTAATATATAAACTATATAAAAGTATGCCGTTACACAAACGGACACTTGCAAACAAATACGTTTACTTGTAACGTAAGTATTAAATTATTCTATTCAATACCTAAAATGTAAAAATAAATAAATGAAATTAGTAATCACACACCGTACAATCAAATGGGCAGACAGCTGTTCCAGCGTCCACAGCTGTACCAGTATATACATGTCGGCGCGGGGAATACAATTGACGTACGATAAGTACTCATTTATTTTTAACATATCCAAACTGTGTTCGAGTAAATCAATGTTATGGATTCATAGTCAACATCCAAAGAAGCATGCTAACAAATTACTGGCCCTGTGCAAGCTTTACTTCACATGAATTCTGACTGAAAATAACCACACTATCCGATGAGATGCGGTATTTTTAGTTTGAAGTCACAAAAACTTATATTTTCTCATGAAAATTAATCCTTTTTTTCATGCGATTCGTAAACGTCAACATTTTGTCATTAAATATTCCAAACCATACCTTCAAAAAAGCTTTTCTGTTAAAGTTATAAGGTATTTAAGTTTGGGTGTCATCAAAATTTTAGTAACGTCATCAGCTGTTCGCCACTTTTTAATGATAACATCGACAGCAATTCATCGGGCAAGGATGAATAACGCTGAAAGCTGTTCAAAGAAACAATTTTAAGCGCTTTTGTGCTACAGTAACTAGGAAAAAGTAAAACTTTTTTGTTCATTTAAAATATTACTTTATTCATGATACTTTCTAATTAAATTATTTTTATTATTACTTTCTATCATTTTTTGTATCTTAGCTGAGAGGCCTTTTTCTTGCATAGCAGACTGGCGTTTCCGTGAGTTTTACCCATGCCGGAAATTTCATCTGGCATTTGGGGGGGGGGCCAGATGAGTCGCGTGCCAAACAACAACGTCATTTAAGCGCACTTTATGAATGAACCGCGTTAAAATGACGTCATTTTAGAAGGGAAATATGTGCTTAGGATGCAGTCATTTCGCCGTTGTCATTAAAGTTGTGAATTCAAACGCTATTGTGAGAAAATATTTATATATGAAATGACTTTAATTTCCATGAACATATATCATATTGAGGTAAACCATTTTAATATGAAATAATATTGCAGAATATGCAAGAAAAAATATCTTTCATATGTTTGCGGTTCGGATAGGAATATCCGTCCCTCGGGAACCCGCCCATGGGCGGTAACTCGGCAAGCCTCGTTAACGCCCAATGGGCGGGCCCCTCGGGACGGATATTCCAGATATTATTATTCTTGCATAGCAGACTGGCGTTTCCGTGATTTTTACCCATGCCGGAAATTTCATCTGGCATTGGGGGTGCCAGATGAGTCGCGTGCCAAACAACAACGTCATTTTAGCGCACTTTATGGATGAACCGCGTTAAAATGACGTCGTTTTAGAAGGGAAATATGTGCTAAGAATGACATCATTTCGCCGTTGTTATTTAAGTTGTAAGTTCATACGCTATTGTAAGAAAATAGTTATGGAGGAAATGACTTTAATTTCCATAAACATATATCATATTGAGGTAAACCATTTTAAATATGACAGATATTATTAATCTCCATTTACCGCACTGTATTTCAATATTGATATTGTTCATATGAATGAGTGAATGAATGAATGAATGAATGAATCAATAAATGAATGAATGAATGAATGAATGAATTAATTAATTAATGAACGAATGAACGAACGAATGATGCAATATACGTATATGTTAAAACAAATTGTCTGTAGAAAGTTTATGAGTTGTAATATTCTAAAAATTACATATTATACATTCATTTTTCTTCCTATGCATGTCCTGTTGTTGTTGTTGTTGTTGTTGTTTTCTATTTCAGAAGGCCACATTGGAAATAAGATATATTTGATTGTTATTGTATGTTATTAATGTATAACCTTCTTTAAATAAAGATATTATTTTTATTATTATTATTATAATATAAAAAGGTAGCAAGATCTATTAATATGTTTCTGAAATGTTAAATTCAAAAAAGTAAAGGCAAACTTAACGCTTAATACGAATTCTCTGTATTATAACTAAATCCATCAAGCGTTATCATAAATAATGGCATATAGTAGACATGTCCAATGCAGTAAATGGATGTGTAACTCGAGATGTCTGCCAAAAATAAAATGATTTATTTAAAAAATAAGAATTTAAATAATTTTTTAAGAATGGTCATTATTTCTATAGCACTATACATTAAACAGATTTCAAGGATAAATAACAACATGTTTTTTCCATGCACTTTCATATCTCGGGTTACACAGCCATTCACTGCATAGGACTTGTCCATTATATGCCTTTATTTATAATAACACTTGATGGAGGCCTTCATTTACAAGACTGAATATTCATATTAAAGCGTTAAATTTGCCTTTGCCTTTTGACTTAAACATTTCATAAACCTATTACAGGAACTCCACTGAGGTTTATTAGCCTAAAAACATGAAATTTTATTTTTTCACATAGAAAAAATATGAGCACTAAAACATAAATATTAATAAATTATAACCGAAAAATATAGGAGAAATACATTGAAAATCATATGTTTGTGCTATTCTCTGTCCGATTTGAGTGAAAAGCGTTTAAACACTTTTCAATTTTGGGTCATTTTTTCACTATTATAATATTAATGGAAAAACGGAGCAAGCTAATGATCGGAAATATTGCACATAAGTTATTAGTATAGATCTACATCATATGGGAAATAATCTCAAAAATTATTTCCAGTCCCGTCATGTCAAAAACATTAGTGGAGTCCCTTATAATAGAATTTTTATATTGAAATACAGTGCGGTAAATGGAGATCAATGGTTCTAAGCTAAGATATAACAAATAATAGAAAGTAATAATAAAAATAATTTAATTAGAAAGTATCATGAATAAAGTAATATTCTAAATTAACAAAAAAGTTTTACTCTTTCCTAGTTACTATATGGCAAAAGCGCTGTTGTTAATACATGTAATTGTTTTCTTTGAACATCTTTCAGCGTTATTCGTTCTTGCCGATGAATTGCTGTCGATGTTATCATTAAAAAGAGGCGAACAGCTGATGACATTACTAAAACTTTTGATGACACTCAAACTGAAATACCTTAAAACTTTAACAGAAAAGCTTTTTTGAAGGTATGGGTTGGAATGTTTAATGACGAAATGTTGACGTTTACGAATCGCATGAAAAAAAGGATTAATTTTCATGAGAAAATATAAGTTTTTGTGACTTCAAACTAAAATACCGCATCTCATCGGATAGTGTGGTTATTTTCAGTCAAAATTCATGTGAAGTAAAGCTTGCACAGGGCCAGAAATTTGTTAGCATGCTTCTTTGGATGTTTACTATGAATCCATAACATTGATTTTCTCGAATACAGTTGGGATATGTTACTTACCGTACGTCATGTATATACTAGTACAGCTGTGGACGCGGGAACAGCTGTCTGCCCATTTGATTGTACGGTGTGAATCAATTGAACAAATAATAGATATGAATTATCAATATTTAAACAACTTAATACAACATTATGACATGTTATCTGTTTTTATTACCTAAGTACATACATATAATACAAAACATATTCAACAAATAGCAGCGCTTGCATCTCACATTTATAAAATCTATAATGATTATTTTAATGTAAAAGGCAATTTGTTTAAATATAATTCATAATTTAGATTCGATATAGATTAATTACAACAGTTTAATTCAGCAAAATACAAATAAATCATTTTAGCTCCTCTACTTTCATAAAACCAGGAAAATCAATATATTTCAAATCAGACTCTATTTTTGCGCTTGTTAAAAGTTCCACCAAAAACGAAAATTAGTTTTAATTTCAAAAAAGGACATCTTTATTAAATGATACTTTTAGACACAGTAAAACATTCTGTAATACTATTTGTACATGAAACTTCTCTCCATTTTTCTGTATCTGATAAGATCTAAACATTGGCGGTAACAAATAAAAATAGCTTTAAATAAAATCTTAATGCATGTAGTTTGTCTCTTCGGAAATCACTTTAAACCATTGTTAATATCGATTGTTGAAAACGATATTAAAATCTGAATATTTTACGACATGTGAGCGAACATATTCAGATGCATTGATATTAAAAACGATACAAAAATAGTGTTTTGCATCATTTAAATGAAAAGCGTTCATGCTTCGAACCTGAAATATTAATAGGATAGGGAAAATAGAGCCTGAAAATCATTCAGCTGGTATGCTAAAAACACCATTTAGATAATGTCTTACATTTGGTTGATTAATATTTTAAACAAAGTTAAACAGATCTTTTTAATACTCCTTTTGTTTTGTTGTTTTCTATTTGAAAAAACATATAAGCATAATTCATGTCGAGATTACTCCCCAATTTTCTTTCGTATAAAACGTCAAACTTCGGTATCTTACACAGTTTAGAAAAATGAACAAAGTTAAAAATGACAATGAAGTAAATTGGAAACCAATATTTAATATACTTGTTTACTATCGAAACCAGTCTTCGTAGTTTTCAATACAATTTTTGAAGCGTTAAGCCCAAACAATTAAATATATTTTAAATGCAAATTGTCATCTAGCAACGTGTGTGGTTTTTGTTCTATGAAGAAGGAATCTATTGAACATTTCATATGGGAATGTCAATTTACACACATTAACATTTACATTCTCTAAAAGGTTATTAAACACCTCTAAGGTTAGGACGAGGATGTTTTGGTAATATTAGGTACACATGCCACTGCTTATCATTTCAAAATTCTTTGTAAATAAATTTCATATTAAAATCAAACATAGCAAAACTATACCAACCTTTGAAAAATTTATGCCTTTTCTTTCTTATAGGATTAGTCTGAAAAAGAAATATCATTAATAGAAGACTATATACAATATTTTGAAGAAAAATGATAAAAATTTAATGAAACTTAACTTTTTCAGACCCCAAAACCACACAATCTAGACATATGATTATCTTCATTCACTGTTAAATATACAGTTATTAGTTCTCAAATATCGAGATGGTTTACTTTTCAATATCGCAAGGAATTGTTTTTATATATTTTCAATGATTAACCTTTCCTTTGATCTACGAACATAAATTTCAGTGATACTAGTACAAAACAATTTTAATACATTTAAAATGTCTTGATGTTATGGTCCCTTCAAATTCGATTTGACGTTGACATTTGATTTAAACAAAACCCGCGTATTTCAACTTTAACTGTAGATTTTTTTATCTGTATACAAGAATGCATCTTAAACAGATTGCTTTTTACTTGTTTCCATATTCATGATTATTGTGAATGTCACCTATACCCGAGAGGTTTTGATCTACCCCTGACATTAAATGTCACCCATCATATATGAGCAAATGGTTTACTTTTAAGCAAAAAAAGTGAATAAACAAAGCTTTTCACAAAAGTAGAGAAGTTTTCGTAACACTGGTGGCAGTGTCGGGATACGAACTTTAACATGCTTCAGCGCAGGGATAAAGACTTTGAAATTTTCTACTTTTGAGTGTAATGGACTTACCAAATGGAAAAGGAATTAGAATCATTGCGTCAGACTGTTTCTTTGTGCTGTTTAGAAATAGGAAATATCTCCAAAGAACTAGTTAGTCATAGTGAAAATCTAACAAGTGCTTTTTAGTGATTTTTGTAACAAAGTGAATGAAATTTTAGAAATGAAAAATAATGAAATCAGTGAATTAAAATCATATAATGCAAAATTATGTGGCTTCTATGTTAGACGATGACACTCAGGTTTTAGAAGAAAGTCAGTTATATGGGACCTAAGAAATCTGCTAGATCTGCATCAGCATCACGTCTTGAAAATTCAGAACTTACAATGGATTTACGGTCAACAACTTTCCAGAAAAATTGATGAAAATGATGATTTACAAGCTAAATTTAACTGATGCATTGGCAAATATTGAGAAAATTAAATGAAACTGTCAAAATGTTACAAACCGAAAAAGTTGGATTACAAGAAATTTATAGAAAGTGAAAATGAACAATTTCGAAGAGATAAGGACAATTTGAACAGTCTATATCATACAACTCAGATGAATAGAGACAGACAAATCCAAGTATTGACAAATGAAATTGATGAATTACAAATATTTTACAATCAAGAGATGTTGAACTTAGTCGCCTGCAGAACATTGCATTACGAGAAAGTAACCAAAGAAATTCTCGGGATTATAATGTTCCACTACCAAACCAGGTTCTTTTTTGATGGTAAAACGTCATACAACCGCATTCATACGTCAATTTGCTGTGTTGGCTGAAACATGCCAATGGAGTGATAAAGAGAGGGCATTTCGCTTGCTCAATAGTCTGAGGGACGATGCAGCAGAGTTTGTATTCAACCAGGTCAGTCCTGAAACTCAACAATCTTACAAACAGCTTGAGCAATGTCTAGCAGCAAGATTTGTAGAAAGACGTTCTACCGCCTCTTATCTGATGGAGCTCGAAAATGTCAAGCTTCACTCAAGGGACAAAACTCGTGGAGTATGTTGCAGATATAAAAGCGTCTGGTTCGAAAGGGCTACCCCGCTGCAGATGATCATACTATTGGTACAATTTGTTTACGGCATTTTATTAGAGGTCTGGGTGACTCCCAGATGGCTTTGGCTATAGGGATGAAGGATCCGACCAGTATCGAAAATGCACGTGAGATTCTGGAGACGTACTATATTTTGAAAGATGAAACTAAGGCCAACACCAAAGTTCGAATGGTTCGACAAGGGAACAACAATGTTTCTCAAGAGCAGTTTTTGTCTTTCAAGAAAGAAATAGATAAAAAATTTGAGGAAATTCTGTCTGCCATTAAAAAGCAAGATATGCAGCCAGAAAAATTCAAAAGAAGGGATTTATCTACTGTTGAGTGTTATAAGTGTCATAATTTAGGTCATTATGCACGTGATTGCATGAGTCAGCAGAGTGATAAAAAAAAAAAGCGGAAAAAATAGGTGGGACTAAGGCAGACGGCCTTGCGTTAGTCCAAAATCATAGTGAAAAAGTGATAAAAATTCATTTTAATGATACCTGCAATGGATTATCTTTATTATTACCTGTGAAATTTGGTAATATCAGTGCAAATTTAGTAGTAGATACTGGAGCAGTTGTTACTATTGTTTCTTCTAATATCTATCACAGTGTGCCTTCTGATATTCGTCCATCATTGGAGAATATTTATCCAAATTTTAAGCTTGAAGTTGCAAATGAAGGGTATCTCCCTATTTTAGGTAAAACTGTGATGATGAGTTTTAAAAATTCATAAGGATATATTTTAAGTTCAATGTGTTTATTGCACCAATTCAAGAAAGATGGTCTTTTAGGTCTTGATTTTCTACAAGAAAAATAATTTTGTGTTAAGTGCAGAAAATGGTTTGCGTCTAAAATGGAAAGAAGTATCCTACGTTGATGGAATTTTTTCATTTTCAAAGTGATGCGTGTCAAAAAGTTCAAAGTCAGTCCATTGTACCAGCAAATAGTGAAGTGATAATAGAAGGAAGTTGTTCTGTGGCGGCAAAAAATTTATACCGAGTTTGGAATTGTTACGCCATTAAAAAAAGGTGATGATAGTGAAAATAGCTTAATTGTTGGCCATACGCTGGTCAACCCTCATTCTAAAATGGTTGTGTTCCAATTCGTTTAATGAATATTAGCCAATGAAAATGTAAAAATTGAAGCTAATACTACTCTTGGATATATTGAGAATGCTGAAAAAAAGTTAGTTTTTGTGAGAAAAATGAGTGTTTTGTTAATGAAAAGTGTGACTCAAAAAGCTTCCATCTCATTTAAAAATGAGCTTTTATGAAAATTCAGTGAAAAAATCTTAATTATGATCAAAGAGTGAAACTTAAGAATCTTTTGATTAAGCATTCAAATGTGTTTGCAAAGTCACCAAATGATTTCGGTCGTACATCTGTAATAAAGCACAACATCAATACTGGGGCAGCAAAAGCCTATTAAGCAATGCCCTAGGCGCCCACCAAAAGCTTTCGCAAATGAAGAAGAGAAAATAATTAAAGATCAGTTAGCGGCCAATGTTATTCAGGAAAGTAATTCTCCTTGGGCGTCTCCATTAGTATATGTCAGGAAACGTGATGGAACAAAACGAACTTGTGTGAATTATCGCCAGCTTAACAAACGTAACAAAGAAAAAGATGCATACCCCTTACCTAACATTAGTGATTGTTTGGAAAGTTTAGGGGGATCATCATATTTTTCGTGCTTGGAATATTTTGTCAGCCTATTATCAGATTGAAGTTGATGAGGCTGATCGACCAAAGACAGCCTTCACTACAAAATTCGGTTTATTTGAATATTTGGTAATGCCGTTCGGATTATGTAATGCACCGTCAACCTTCCAACGATGTATGGAATTAGTAATGAGAGGTCTTCAGTGGGAAATTTTGCTGATATACCTTGATGATTTGATTATTTTTGGCCGCACATTTGAAGAACATTTAGATAGGCTTGATTCAGTTTTAACGCGTTTGTGTGAGTGTGGAAATGAAACTGAAGCCAAGCAAATGTTTTCTGTTTAAAAACTGAAGTGTCAATTCTTTAGGACATGTAGTTAGTAAGGAGGGAATAAGCCCTCAAAGTCTAAAAGTTAGTTTGTATTGCAAATTGGGGAAAGGCCGTACGATTTAAACAACTCTGCGATCCTTTCTTGGTTTTTGTTCATACTACAGGATATATATTCGTGATTTATCCACAAGAGCTAGGCCATTTAATAGGTTGTTGGAGGCTGGACAACCATTTTGAATGGTCTGATGAATGTCAGAAAAAGTTTCGATGATTTACGCAGTGCATTGACTGGTGATGAAGTCATGGCATACCCTCAAGATGATGAATTATTCATACTTGATTGCGATGCGTCGAATTTTGGTATAGGAGGAGTTTTTGTCACAAATGCAGTTCAGTGAAAAAAAAACTTGGACAGTGTATCGAGAAAGCCAATAGCATATGCGAGCAAAAGCTTGAATAAGGCTCAAAGACGCTATTGTGTAACACGTCGGGAACTGTTGGCAGTTGTTACATTTGTTACTATGTTTAAACAGTATTTGTTAGGACGTTCGTTCTTAGTGAGAAGTGATCATTCTTCATTAAGATGGATTATGTCCTTCAAAGAACCAGAAAATCAGATGGCTAGATGGCTTGAAGTGCTATCACAATATGACTTTAAGCTAGAGCATCACAAGGGAACTAAGCATGCAAATTCTGACTTTTTGTCGAGGATTCCGTGTGACCTTTGTTCGTGTACTTGTTATAGTGGTCACTCTATTCTAAGTGAGCTTCCGTGTGGAGGTTGTAAAGAATGTGTGAAAAAAGCATGAACAGTGGTCGGAACTTGCAGATTTTGATGATGTGGTTCCACTGGTGTCTAAGAAAGTCAAGCAAGTCAGAGGAAAAGGTGTTCCTGCCGACTTAGTTAGGGACTGTTCTGCATCAGTGCTGAATTTTCTGTTTTTTTTTTGCGTTGTATCTGGGAGCGTTTCTCAGGCAAATTGAACAGAAATTTCGTGGTTGTGAGAAATTTGTTTCTGTGAGAAGACTTAGGGCACCGAAAGAGAAACGTGCGCCTAAGTCTGGTGCTACTGATAACATTGATTTAAGTGATGCCACCAAAGAGAAGGATATGGCACAGACATCACATGCAGGGGGTCTGTACCCAAATGGTGACATTTCTTCTGAAAAAGTGTATAAGTTCTCAAATTGGGTAGGTCCGTATACCACAACTGAACTTATAAAAATGCAGAAAGAAGACAGTGATATAGGCAAAATCTTATTTTGGCTGTCTAGTTCTGATATTAGACCGCCACGTGACAAAGTTGCCGCTGAAAGCCCAGCGACAAGAAGTTTATGGTTGCAGTGGTCTCAGTTGTATCTTAAAGATGGGAATGTTGTTTAGGAAGTTTATTCAAACAGATAATGTTACCAGTTACGAATCAACTTGTGTTACCATCACTTTTTACGTAATCAAGTTATTAAAGCTTCACATAATGCTATTCTATCTGGACATTTAGGGGTCAAGAAAACACTGGCAAAAAAAAAAATGAACTTTTACTGGTATAAAATGTCATCTTCTGTGAAACTATGGATTAAAAACAATGTGCTTTCTGTGGAGCCAGAAAGAAACCAAATAAAAAAGCTTAAGGCACCATTACAGGAATATTATGTTGGATTTCCTATGGACAGAGTTTCAACAGATATTTTGGGTCCGTTTTTCCCATTCAGAGAGCCAAAAATAGGTACATTTTAGTCGTTATGGACAATTTTTACGAAATATGTTGAATGTTTACGCTATACCAGACCAACGTGCTGAAACAGTTGCAAATAAGATAGTGTTCGAGTATTTCTGTAGATTTGGATTACCGCTGGACTTAAATTCAGATCAAGGAAAGAATTTTCAGTCTGAATTATTTAGACAAATGTGTTGTTTACTAGAAATAAATCAAACAAGATGTACACCATACAGAGCATCTTCTAATGGTATGGTGGAACGCTTTAGTCAGTCATTGCTTAACCTTATTACTACTTATGTGAATAAAGAACAGACAAATTGGTATTTGTACTTGCCTATAATGACTAGTGCCTACAGATCAAGTGTCCATGAAAAGTACTCAATATACACCTAACATGTTAATGTTTGGAAGAGAGTTTAACTTGCCAGTAAATTTTTCTAGTAGGACATTCTTGTCAGTCTGAAAACTTTGAGAATGATACTGACTATGTAGTTGGTTTAAATGAGAAATTTTCAAGGATATACAGTATTGTTCGAGAGAATTTGAGTAAATCTTCACAAAGACAAAAACGTGACTATGATACAAGAATTTCCATGAATAATTATAATGTTGGGGATGTTGTTTACTGTCTTGATTCATCAAAAGTTAAAGGCTGAAGTTTGGAAGGGACAATTTGTAATAACGAGAAAAATCAGTGACTTGTTATTTGAAATAACAGGATCCTCAAAATCAAAAACAAAAATTGTCCATCATGACAGGCTTACGAAATATCAGTGTACAACTATACCACAATGAGTTGTAGGCCTGCAAAAACAGCTTACAACAACTAAAACATTAAAAAAGAACACCACTTTTTTTACACCAATAAATAACAATAAGGAGGTTAGTCCCCGGAGAGGAGAAAGAAGCAGGAGACATCCAGACAGGCTTTGTTATGATAACCTAAAGTAGAATGTCAAACCTAGAATTTTGCATCACAGGTTTGGGTGGGTAATGACAGCCCACCAAGTATTTGCAAATGTGCTTTGGTTCCATTTTAAACTGTAATTATATTGTTTGAATTCTTTAAAAATAAACAATAGTGCAGCTAGCATTCAAGACTATCAAAGAACTTTAACTTCACACATACAAAAAGAAATTAGACATATTCAAACAGAAAAAAAAAACAAGCAATGAGTGATTTTCTAAAATGTCTTACTGAACTTAACAAAAGTGTGTTGGAGATTGTGAATTAAATTGAAGAGACAGGGAAAACTGTTATGGGTTTTTATCTAATTGAACAGTAGAATACTTATGTTTTATATTTCATAAAAATCCATAATGCTTATTTGTTAATTTGTTTAGTTTTGCTTATGTTTAATCTGCATAATATCATATAACACTTAGTAGTTTTTCACATGTATTGTTTTGTACCAATATTATTCTTTTTTATTATTATTTCAATTTCACTTAACAAGAGTTTTCAAAGGTTTGCTTCAAATTTAAAAACTTAACATGTGTAAATTAATTGGTTTTGCTTTCCGGAGTAAGCAAAGTCCAAAGGTGGGAGAGTGTTATGAAATTTGAAACTAATCTTTTTACTAGAAGAGTATTCTTTTAGGATGGTATATCTGGACAACATTTCTAAGCTGGTTAAAATGTTTATGTTAACTTTTACTGATTTTTTTTGTTGTAAAAACAATTGAGTCATCAAACAGTCCAGAATATTGGCACAGCTCAGTTATTTTTAGATTATGATCATACCTCATTCCAAATTTGGAAAGGTCGCGCAGACAAAGGTCGCGCGACACCTAAGGTCGCGCAATAGGAAAGGTCGCGCAGAATCAGCTTTCCCAGGCATGCTAGTTCCAAATATGGAGAGGTCGCGCAATAAGAGGTCGCGAAGTCTAAAAGTACAAGGTTTAAGTTATTTTTAGCCCTTCAGCATCTCAATTGTTGTTAACAAAGCATAATTTGGTCATATCAGATTTTATGAATGGGATTCCTCACAGCTTTATCTATGTACAGGTTACTTGGTTCAAATGTTGAGCTGTATGTTGTAAAGCTGGAGAGATTATATTTCTGTTGTTTTATGAATTATCAGTCAGTATCATAAGTTTATAGAAATGTCAATCAGTAGTAAGTGTATTGGTCTTATAAGCCATATATAGTACATATATCTTTATTACTGCAAGTATATTTTGCACTATTAAGATGCATTATTGGACAGATAATTATTATCCTATTGAGTGTTCAAACATGTAAATTTATATAACTATTATGTATTTTTGTACTAATGTTTGTATTGTACAACAGTCTGTATACCTGAACCAGTTGCAGGCCATTTTTGAACATTGTTAAGGCATTGTCAGCATTTTAAAAAGGTCGCGCAACATTCAGGTCGTGCAATGAGTTGTGTGCAAAAGTGGAGAGGTCGCGCAATAAGAGGTCGCGCAACAGTCTACTTTTGCACACCACCCTAGCTGCGCAAACAGAAGGGTATATAAGCTGGGAACTTTTCTAGCTGGGTTAGAGTTTTGGAGTTTTTGAGGAGTTTTGGAGTGAGTTGGAGTTGGTTGAGTTGAGTTAGTTAGTAATTGCAGAAATGTATTTGTTGAAGTTGTTAAGGATTTTACTTTGGTTTTGACTGTTGATAGAGAATAAAATGATGCATTATTTTGATTTACTGCAATAAATATAATCCTGCTTTCACTTGGACTTGACTTGTTCATTTTACCAGCATAGAGAAATGGTTTACTTTTAAGCGAAAAAAGTGAATAAACAAAGCTTTTCACAAAAGAAGAGAAGTTTTCGTAACAATATATATACAATTGAAAATTGTACCATTCCGATCGAACACTCTCTGTATGTGTATGCTTTCTTTTGTTATTTACTGTTAAACGTACAGATTTTATTTTCAACTATGTAATTTTTAGAAAGGAGAGATACCTCTTTAAGAGCATTTATTCAATTAATAGAAATGCTGGAAAATCCATGAATCGCCGTTCATGAGAGATAAATGACAGTGCAATATTTCAACGTAAGTTGTCGAATGCATCAACACCTTACACTTCATTTGTCGGTGCCTTTACGGCATTATATCGTGTGAATCTGAATATCGCTTAGAAGGAAGTTTTCTTATTGAATTTGCAGTGTTCAATGTTCCAAAAAAAAACTTTACAAAAAATTGGTAGAAAATAATCTAGCCATGGAAAGCTATGTCACCAACTTTTTCGATAAATTTAATATATTGTAATACAAATTTATAAATAAATCATGCAAGCAAACCCTTAAATTTTCCAAAAAAAATTTGATTGACTTTCCAAACCTTAAACAAAAGACATTAAAAATCGGAAAAAAAACCCTAACGCTTTAGACTCTATTTTGCAAAAATTTTTTTTCATTTTTAAAATTTTTTTAAAGGGTTTTTTAAAACTGGTTTTTTTTCCCCCAGAAAATTTAAATTTAAAATCCCCGTATTCAGAAAAAATATTTAAAATTGTATAAAAGTCGATTGAAGGGTTTAAATTTTAACTTGCAAAAAAAATTTTTCAAATGCAGGTTTTTTTTCCTTTTTTTTTGTTCTACGGAAAAAAAAATTTTAAAAAACATTTGAATATTTTTTGTTTAATATTTGAATTGAAAGTAAAATGTTTTATCGACACATCAGACAAATTGACTTTATACAGAAAGAATTAATGGTTTTGAATTTAAATACGTTCATGCCTCGGATAATAAAATATCTAATTATAGGAAAAAATGACTAGAATGTATTTTAAAATATTTAAAAGTAAAAAAACTTTAAGGCTTTTTATTTCTATTATTTTTTAAAATTTTATTCATTTCACTTGCATAATTTTAATCGATAATTTACTAAATATTTAATGTAAGTTATGACAATTATAAATAAAAAACGACGAGTTATACAGTTTAACTATAACTATAGAAATTTTCTGTTATGCAATGTTAAAAGTTCGAACTGCTTTTAAGTGTTGGAGTAAAATGTGTCATATCTTACCAATTGACGATAGTTACTAATAGACATTTGCGGCTTATATTGAGGAACGGGGATTGAGGATCGAGGACAAGTTATATAAAGGGATAATCTCAAAATAATCATACATTTTATATTAAACACGGTTTCTAACGGATAACGGTAACGGATAACATCAGCATTGTCAACGATACTTTGTGTTTCTATTACATGATATTGTATTAGTCCTGAATAATATTATTCCTGTGGCTCTACTTTAGCTGAGATGTCCCATCAATAGCACTGACCGGCATATGTACTCGCATTGTCAAAAAAACATGGAATTAAAGCCCGGATCACGTCTTTCACTGACGATACACTGATACTTTTACGTAACTCGAAGAACTTGTATCTTTGTGTGCATTTGAGATAAATTTTTGCCACTTCAGTGAGAATAGTGGTGGAATTATAAGTAAGCAAAAATCCTACCGAAATAAATGAACAGGATTAGGAGAAACGATGAAACTACATAAGTATTTACATCATAAAACAGTTACCCTTAATCAGTATCATGATGTATTTTTAATATTCCATATATAATTTATATCCTCCACGAGGCTTTTAGTAGACAGTCTTCTTCGGCTGAAGAAAGTTTAAAATTTATAGGTATTTCAAATATTCCATATATAATTTATATCCTGCATAAGGCTTTTAGTAGACAATATTCTATAAATTCAAGCCACGTGATACCAAATACATGAATAATCGAACTGACAGCTTCTGGTTTGGCGCAGTGAAAAATGTTTAATATATCGAAGGCAAGCAATAGCCCACATATGTTTCATGTGGGAAATAGGATCGTGCATTGTTAAGAAAACCTGTTTAGATCCTACAATAGACTTATTATCAGTATATGACTAAAAAAGTATTGAAATACTGGAAAAAAGTGATACCTCTAAAGCATTAAAAACATCATAAGAAATCATGAAAATGCAGACTCGGGTTGATTGAGTTGTACATGATGCAAAATAAAAGTACAACAACCCTCACGTCCCCTAGCACCGGCTTAAGCGGGACACAAATCTCAACACTTACAAGTGCTGGACTCAATTATCTTAAAGGACCAGAAAAATATAGCAACACTGAAGTTAAGTACAGGGAACCTTTTTCTAGCTGCCACACGGCACTTGACACCTGCTGCTTTGATGTATAACTCCGATTCAGTAACTCACTCCATTTCAATTTCATATTTCAAAATTTTCAAAATATTACCAGCGCTTTGGGCCGTACAACGTCTTGAAAGGCGTATTTTGAGTTAAGGATTTAGTGCCGAAATAAAACACATTTAGGTGCAGTCCCTATGGAAATACCACGCATCTAAACCTAGGGCAAGCTTCAGCGGCTCACATGCAGCAGTTATTGCTAGGTCAAGCTCCGATAAATCTTAACAGATGTATAAATGAGGGCCAACATAGACAGCTGACCAGCAGCTTCGCTCCAGCCTAGTTACGAGACAACTTGAACCCGTACAAGTCCCACGTGAACTGCACAATCGAAGCCGTAGTCAAGACGTTAAGATATCCGTGTTCAAGCTGTCAAACGTTTTGACATTATAAAAGGACGAAACTATTGCTGCACGTCAGTGCACTAGACAAAAAAACGTCAACGCAAACGACCACTGGCTGAGCTTATGGGAAAAGTTCGTAATTTATTTAGGGAACTTAATTGGCATCAGTTCGTCTTGCAATTACTAAAATGAAATAAAGATGTAAGAAAAGAAACACAGTAGGATATCCTGGCTTTATTTCAAACGTTCATATTATGTGTTCAGATGACCCCTTAATTTTAACGCAACTCTTCCTCGAAAATCGTTCCCGACATTTTGTCGCAAATGTCTAATAACATGTCGATATTTTTTAACAAATAACTCAAGCTGACAGGGAGTAAATTACCATAATAATGTGACATGATTATCTTGATGTATACACTGTAATTTTTTTTATTAAAATCTACTCAGCAGTCCAATATCTATGTTCTTGGCATTGCTATTGCTGAAAAGAAGAGTTTCAAAATCTGTCTTTGTAAGTCTTTGTAAAAGAATACCCTCAGCTCGGTGTACTTATGACCCTACATGCTTGAGTTATATATAATGCTAATAAAGAAGGGAATGTTTCATACCAAGTTCCTGACCATCGAACGGAGGAGATTTATAAACACATGTAATTATATATTTTGTAAGTGGGTCACAGATACAATACAACATACATTCCCCCTGTGACACAGTTGCAGAATGAAATGTACTGCATGATATAAGGACTGATGGCAAGTACTGTTGTATTATTGTTATGGTTCCTTAGGATTCATTAACATGCTTCTGTGAATTGTTATACAAGCTAGTGCCATTTTAAATGTGTGTGACGTTTGTTCTTGCCTATCTGGAAGTTAAAGACATTTTGAACTTGTATGATGCCTTTTATGTGAATGATATGTGCTGTAGAAATAATATACGCCCAAATGATATGCAAACCGAGGGGGAATTATGCACCTATCAAAAGGTCTGGTAGATATTCCAAGATAATTTTTTCCTTAATTTTAAATTTTATATATTTGAAATTTCATA
Organism: Ruditapes philippinarum; assembly: GCF_026571515.1. Lineage (NCBI taxonomy): Eukaryota > Metazoa > Mollusca > Bivalvia > Venerida > Veneridae > Ruditapes > Ruditapes philippinarum. The sequence goes on from NW_026861583.1 coordinate 55,533, forward strand.
TGAAAAGGAAATAAATCACAAACAAGAAACAGTACAAAAAACAAGACTCTTTTTGTTGAAAAGAACGACAACGTTTTGGAATGAAGATACATTAACCACGAATGTTCTTAAACATTTAGTGATGTAATCTAAGATCTTATGGTAAAAAGTTATTTTTTCAAACTCCTTATTATCACAGGAAAATATCTAATTATCAAAATTTAGTTCAAATGTTATCAATCATTTAGATTGTAATACGACAAATAAAGACAATTTATTTGATAAATATAAGTCATATTTTCGATATAGATCGATTACAACAATTTACAAAAAATTTAAAAACTCCTGTAAAAAAAAACCCTTTTTAAAAAAAATTTAA
>NW_026861584.1:0-39664 GCF_026571515.1 Ruditapes philippinarum
CTTTTTCCAGAATAATTATTATAATAGTGAAAAATGACCAAAACCCAAAATTGAAAAGAGTTTAAAAAAGCTTTTCACTCAAATCGGACTGATAATAGCACAAACATATGATTTTCAATGTATTTCTTCTATATTTCTCGGTTATGTTTTATTAATGTTTATGTTTTAAGTGCCTACTGTATGTTTATCTATGTGAAAAAAAAATCATGCTTTTAGGCATATAAACCTTAGTGGAGTTCCTGTAATATGTTATGAAAATGTTAAATTCAAAAAGCAAAGGCAAATTTAACGCTTAATACGAATATTCAGTCTTATAAATAAAGGCATCCATCAAGTGTTATTATAAATAAAGGCATATAGTGGGCATGTCCTATGCAGTGAATGGCTGTGTAACCCGAGATATGGAAGTGCATGGAAAAACATGTTGTTTTTTATCCTTACAATATGTTTTAATGTATAGTGCAATATAAATAATCATTCTTAAAAAATATTTAATTATTCATGTTTTAAATAAATCATTTTATATGGCAGACATCTCGGTTTACACAACCATTTACTGCCTGGGACATGTCTACTATATGCCATTATTTATAATGGATAACACTTGATGGATTTATTTATAATACAGAGTATTCGTATTTAGCGTTAAATTTGCCTTTACTTTCTTTGAATTTAACATTTCAGAAACATATTAATAGATCTTGCTACCTTTTTATATTGAAATGCAGTGCGGTAAATGGAGATAAATGACTCTCAGCTAAGATACAACAAATAATAGAAAGTAATAATAAAAATAATTTAATTAGAAAGTTACATAAATAAAGTAATATTTTTAAATGAACAAAAATGTTTTTCACTCTTTCTTAGTTACTGTATCACAAAAGTGCTGAAAATTGTTTCTTTGAACGGCTTTCAGCGTTATTCGTTTGCCGATGAATTGGCTGTCGATGTTATCATTAAAAAGAGGCGAACAGCTGATGAAAAGTTACTAAAATTTTGATGACACTCAAACTTAAAATACCTTAAAACTTTAACAGAAAAGCTTTTTTGAAGTATGGTTTGGAATATTTTACTGGTACAGCTGTCGACGCTGGAACAGCTGTCTGTCCATTTGATTGTACGGTGTGATAATATAAACAGCGTTAAAACGCGCTAAATGTTAGCATTATTATGCCCCATAAAAATTGATGAATAATGTATTATTATGCTCCATAAAAATTGATGAACAAATGAACTTTTTTTATTGATAAATAGTTTTTATTATCAAGTTAACCTTTTATAATTGAATAAGCTTGATAAAGACTTATTTTTTATTTGTTCAGATCACTTATCAACCAAATTTATCATTAGAAACAATTAAATGAGTTTTTAACAGTGTTCATTATAAATTGTGGTAAATTATCAACTGCATAACAAATATAAAATTCAAGTGGAATAATAAGACAAAAGTAATGTTTTTCATGTTGAACTGTTAATTTATTTAAAACTATTCTTATAATTTCAAAAACACTATTACAACTTGTCTATAAATTCGGACAACCCTGTCCATCCAGCACAGGCCTTAGCAGTATAGAATGATGTTGGTATAAAGTACTGGCAATTACACACAAGCAATAAATGCAGTATGTCGCTGTCATACCTAACTTTATAAACAGAAAATTCATCTGAGGGGGTTTTGTCCTATGTAACATGTAGCAATTTTTTTAAAAAGGAAATTTTGTCCACTTTAAAATTTTTCACACATAAAGGGGTTTCCATTGGAAAGGGTTTAAATGCCCAAGTTTATAAAAAAATACATAAAGGAAAAATCTTTTGTATACACAACCGGTCTCTCAAATATCGACAGTAAGACCGGTGTACACAATGCAAGATCGACGGATTTCTCTCCTTTGCAAAATCATTAAATTTAGCAGCGAGCGAGAGAGTTTTGTCCCTTACACCAAAACTTAAAAAGTGAGACCATGTTACATTAGCAAATTCCCTTATTTCTGATACAAGAAAATTTAATGTACAGTTCTCAGAATAGGCTCTCTTAGATTCAACACGATCTGGGATGTACTATCGTATGTTCCAGTAAGAATTTAAAAATTAAATAAATAAAAACAAGCTGATATCTACGGAAGAGCATTAGTGCCAGGTGTATGTTTTTTATTAACTCGAAATTTCGAGTTAGTATCTCGAAATTTCGACTTACTTATCTCGAAATTTCGACTTACTAACTCGAAATTTCGACTTATAGTAACTCGAAATTTCGACTTAGTAACTCGAAATTTCGAGTAACTTATCTCGAAATTTCGAGTTACTATAAGTCGAAATTTCGAGATAAGTAACTCGAAATTTCGAGTTACTAAGTCGAAATTTCGAGTTACTATAAGTCGAAATTTCGAGATAAGTAACTCGAAATTTCGACATACTAAGTCGAAATTTCGGGTTAGTAAGTCGAAATTTCGAGTTAGTAACTCGAAATTTCGGGATAAGTAACTCGAAATTTCGAGTTAGTAACTCGAAATTTCGAGTTAGTAACTCGAAATTTCGAGTTAATAAAAAACATACACCTGGCCCTAATGCTCTTCCGTAGATATCATTAATTTTGCGTCATTGAATTAAATTCATTTCAGAAGTTTACTCTATAATAATTACGTTAACCGTAAGTAACAAGAATTTTTATGGTCAAAATAGTAAATCATAGTCAAAATAATTATGGTTGGGTATAGCACTTCAAATCTTATATACGCTAAAAACTGAACACATTTGATATCACGCAGTTTTATTGTAACCACCAATTTTTATTTCGCTTTTTCATACTGAATGTATGTGTACATAGATTAACATTTCAGAAATTGGATGCATCACTTTCAATGTAGAAATACTTTTTTCAACTTGGACAAATTAAATTAAATTAAACAAAACTGAATAAGTTGAAATATTGCTAACAAATAGATCTACTTATTATTCTAGAATTTTGATAAATTTTAGTATCATTTTTTTCATATAGTAATTTTTTCTAGTAGAAGACAGGATATTTTGAATTCATGATTAGTTTAAAAGTATATCAAATGTAATATTTAAAATATTTTAAAATCCTCATACTTATAATAACTTAATGTAAGATAGAAAAACATGCTGCAAACTTGAGAAAAATCTTAAAATTTTCCCTGTGGGAAAAAGGAACTATTTCAAATTGATCCATTTATTTTTTTTCTCATTCCCTTTTTTTTACATATCATCAAAAATTGACCATTTTAAAGGGCCCTTTTTAACATGAAAAGTCCGGGATCCTTGGCAACTGCTTTAAGTACTGCAACACCATTGGCTTTCTTAAATTTTATACTATTCGTTAAAAAACTGAACTAACAACATTCTTAATTGCAGACGCAATAAAGTTTAATTGCAATGTATCTAGGAAACAATCGCCATAAATTACGCCGAGTCTGCGCAATAAACTGGTATTTACAAACAACACAGTGAGTAAAATGGACAATATATAACAAATCAAATTGAAAGGTAACAAATCAAATTGAAAGAAAGGAAAAACTATATCTGAAAGCTAAAGCATCATAGATGTGTTTTAACACACAATACAAATATTTCCTGAAAAGTGTTGAGAATAACAACCTGACTATTGATATTGAAGGCTAATTCTCGACGTTAAAAATTGTGTAATTATAATTCAATATTACTTTTAATTTAAGGTAAAACAGAGGCATTTGTTGATTTACTGGTACTCAAATGCAACCGACAACATGTGATTGAGGAATTTTTATGAAGTTATATGTGCTGTCTAGACACATCATTCATGAAATTGGCATTACCTGATAGAAAGTGGCTCAATCACAAGTTGTCTGCTTAATTTGATATGAGAAGTTTAGAAAATAGCTCATGTATAAAAATAAAGAAAACAATAATGTAATACATGTATCTGTTTTACTGTAACTATAACCATTGACAAATTCCCTAAGGTAGCCAGGTTGTTATTCTCACGTCAATGATCTTGAAAAGCAAATTTTTTTCTTGAAATTTGTTTGAACGCTGTTTTAAAATCTAATGTCCAATAATTCATTTTATAGATTATGATATCTTTAAGATATGTTGGTCTGTTTAATTAATGTGCTGCTTGTTACGGCCATATATTTTACAATTTAGGTGTTACTAATGCATAATTCATAAGCTATTTTCACATTCCTATTTTTCGGATATACATAGTGTGAAACGAATAAATATAACTGTCACTAGAGGAATTGATGTCAATAGGGTTCAAACTATGAATTCATATAACCACAAGACTATTTTAAGTTCTAGAATTTTACAACAGATACATGTTGTATGTATTCCTTTTCAACTATTTCAGCAAATTAATTGTATTGTATTCAAAATCGTTGTTAAAAAAAGTGATGATATTTATATTTTGATATTTTTCTTTTGCCTGAAATTTCAAAATGTGTTATGTACCCCACCCATTCAGTTATATGAAAGCTTAACCTTTTCCCTTATATAGACGTGTTTTGACGGCTTTTTACCCCCCGACCCCCTCACACACTTTGAGGCCTCAAACAGTGAAACAATGCCTTATTTAGGCCCCAAACACTGTTTTTCATTTGAGAAATGTTGTTAAAAAAGTGACCCTTTTTTCGGCGCGGCCCCCCACCCAAAAAGGGTAATCGGGGGGAACCCAGAAGGGGTTTGGTCCCCTTTTCTTTTTGTGGGGGTTTGAGGGGGAAAGCCCCTCTTCCCCAAAAAGAGGAAATTTTGGGACAGAGCCAGGCGTAAATAGTAACTGACCCCTGAAAAGCCTTTTACTCTATCAAAAATTCGGGGGAGAAGTTGCAGCATTTTTGGAAATCAGTTTTGAGGGAAAAAACAAGGGAAAAATAGTGTTTTTTTTCGGCAATTTTGAAAACATCCCCGTTGCCATAGAAAAAAAATTTTTCGTTGAGAGGGTTACAGAGGTATGGACCCAAATTTTTCCCAAGTTTAACAGTTTTAAAAAGAATTTTATAGTTTAAGGCAGTTTGAATTGTTTAAACGGGGAGGTTTTTCCCAAATGAAAGGATTTTTCACAATTTTTTTTCTTTGGGGAAAAGGGTTTAAATTTAAAATGTGGAAAAACTTACCCAAAGGGAAGCGAAATGTTTAATAATTTTTCTATTTAAAATATAAAATATGCAAGAATTTCATATATTTTTTTTTTTGGATAAAAAAAAGCGATTGTGAATAAAAAATTAATCTTTAAACTTTTTTGGTTGTTTTTCGAAACACTTTTTTTTTAACTTCCCATGTACGGGCCCTTTAATTCCCTATAGAACTTTTTAAAAATTTTCTGTCAAATTTTACTTAAACTTTGTTGTGGGTTTGGGTTTTAAGTTTTTTGGGTGTGTTTATAAAATAACAAAATTAAAAGTGATAAAAATAATGTTATTAAGAAAAATTGGGGATTTCTTTTTTATTGCTATTTTCCCCCCCACTTGAAGAATTCCTTTTTTTAAATTATAAAATTATTGAAAAATTTAATTTGACCCCTTTTTGGGCAAAATTGTTGGTTTCTTGTAAAAAAACCCTAGTAAATTAATTTGAAAATTGAATTAAAAAGGGAAAAAATGTTTAAACTTTTGAATTGGGAAATTTTTTTCGCCCTTTTTCGACCATTTTTTCGGGCCTTTGTTTTTAATTTTTTTACTTTAAAATAAGACAAAAAATTGTTGTGTGAATGTATTTGTTAAAAATAGCAAAAAAACTTTTGCATCTTTTTTTTAAGGTTTTAAAAAAGGTTTTTAGTGAATTTTGGGTATTTTTCTTTAATTTTTTGGGGGCCCTTTTTTGGGGGCCCCCTTGGTTTCTTTTGTTCGCCCCATTAAGGGCCTTTTGCCGGCATTTTTTAAATTTACTATTTTTTGGGGTTTTTGGGGTATTTTTTGACATTTTTTTTAAAAAGGGGGGGTTTTTCCGGGGTTCAAGTTTCAAAAGGGGTTTGTTGCCCCTACATAATAACCGACACCCTGTTAACAACAGATTTTGGGGGTTTATATATTTAAAGCAAGTGAGGTTTAAAAATCTTTCGTTTAAATTTTCCAAAAGGGTTGGGTTGGGTGTTGGCGGTTAAAAAGAAGATAAAAAATTTCCGGATAAATTTTTCATTTAGGTTTTTAAATTTTTAAATAAGCTTTGCAGATATGTATTTTTTTAAAGAAATATTTATTTTTAATTTATCCAAAGCCTTTAAAATTTCGGAAAGGAAATGAAATGGGAAAAATTTTTCTAAAACTTTAAATTTTATTCGTGTTTGGGGATTCGGGAAAAGACTTTTTTCTATCCGTAGAGATGTAAAATTTTTTTACTATCACGACAGTGTTTTTTTAAAATTAAATTAGGGTTTTTCCCTGTAAAATTTTTTGTTTTTTTTTTATTTTTAAATTTTAATGTTGGTTTAAAATTGCAGTTTGTTATTATCATTCTTTGATTTTAAAAATAAATAAAGTATTTTTTAAAAAACTTTAGAATTTTTTGAAAAGGGAAAGTTTTTTAAAAATGGTAAAATTTCCCCCTTATTAATGAACAGTTTTTCATACCTCTGGTTTTGTTTAAAAAAGGGTTTTTTTAGGTTTTTAAAATTTTTGGATGTTAAAATTTTCCGGAGTTGTTTCTGGAATATTACAAAATGAATTTTAAATAAAATTAATTTTATAATTGAATGGTTTGGATAAAAAGAGGAAATACCTTTTCCCGGGATATCCCGGGAACAAGGGGGCTTGAATGAAAAAAATGCAAAAATCTTGTTTTTTTCCCAAGGGAATAATTTTTAAACAGGTCTAATTCATTTTTTAAACCCGAATCGTACGATAAAAAGGGAAAATGAAAAATTCGAGAAAAAAACCTTTATTTGGTCTATTTTGTGATATGATTTCTGAAAAGGCGGTATGCCCCAAATTTCCGTTTTTGGAAATTTTCCCGGGGAAATTTGAAAATTGTGCATTTTCTTATTTAACGACATTTTAAGCAAAAAAGAATATTTCTAAAAACTTTCTTTTCAAAACCTCCACATTCATTCTTTTGATTTTTCCTTAGTTTTCTTTTTTGGGGTAAAATTTTCACTTTTAGTTAATGGCAGCGTTTGTTTGTATAGGGTTTAACTGCATTTGGTTTTTTCGATGAAAGTTAAGTCAAGTAAAAAACATATTTATTTTTTTCCTTTCCCATGTAAAAGCATGCCCCAATTTGAGGGGGAAAAACAGGGGGTAAAAGGGTAAAACCGAGGCTCTGGGGCCGTTTATTAAATTATGGGGAAAAATGTTTAAAATTTTTTTATTAGAGGGAAATGAAGGGGATGTAAATTTACCATTGAGTCTTTAAACCCCATTGGGTTCAAATTTTGGGGCAGAATATGGTTGCACTAAATTTTGAAAAATATGGGGGGGAAGAAGCAGAAAATGGTTTGATTCTGGGGGGAAAAGAAGAAAAAATTGGGAAAACCCATTATTTTATTTATTGAAAAACCAACAGAGATGTTGGGGGGTTTAAAATTATGTAATTAAAACCCAAAATTAAAAAAATATTGTAAAACGAAACCAAGAAAAAATAGGGAATTTAAAATGCCCAAAAATTTTGAGCCTTAAAAAGATCAATAAAAAGAGATTTTGGCGTTATTTGTAAAAGGGAGAAACTGTGTTAGGTTTTTTGGGGTTTTACCTTTGGGAAAGATTTTAAAATTGGGATTTTTTTAAAATCCATTTTTTCTGATGTTATCTTAACTTCCCTTTGGGCCGGAAAAAATTTAACGCTTTTAAAATTTTGGGGGGATGTAAATTTTAAATAGAAATTTACTTTTGGGAAGAATTTGAAAGGGGCCAATTTGGGTTCGGGAAATGTCAAAAAATCTCCATGCGAAATAATTCAAAAAATAATTTTTTGGGAAAGGTTGTAAATTTTTGGGGGCGGGAATGTTATTTGGAATTTTTTTAAATTAAAAAATTTTTTCAACCCCGGGTGTTTTCCCGGGAAGTTTTTGGAAAAAAGGGGAAAAAAAAAATTTTTTCGGCTTGCTAAAGGGAATAAATGGGGTTTAAAAAAATTTGGGAAGGCTTACTTTTTTAAAAGTAATTTTTTGGGAAAAATTTTACATAAATTTTTTAAACCGCTGGTGCGAGGAAATGACGTAAATTTTCTGACCCCCTTTTGGGTTTTTATTTGTTTGCTGTTTTTATTTTACACTCTTTATCCCAAAATGTTTAATGAAAAATCGGTTATTTTGGGCATTTTTATTGATTTAAAAAATTGGGGTTTTTGGATTCAATTTAAGAAAGGGCCCCTTTGGGAAGTTTTAGGGGGTTAATGGGAAAATTTTAAGGTATCATAAAAAATTTATTTCCAGTCAAAATGGTGTAATCTTTTTTAAATTTGTTATTTTTTAAAATTATTTTGAAAACTTTTTGGCAGTTTGATGGTCATTTTAGGTTTTCCCCCCAAAGATTTTAAACTCTTTAACCCAAACCTTAAAAAATTTAGTGTAATAAACTGGGGTTTTGGGTTTTTAATTTTTCCCTAAATATAAAGAATTTTGTGGCCGATTTGAAAAATGGCAAACTTGGTTTAGGGGAAAAGGGGAAGGGGGAAGGGTGAATTTTGTAAAGGGATTTTGAAATATTTAGGAAATTAAATTAAAAATTCCCGGGAAATTTTTACCTTAAACACAAACATTTTGGGAAAGGGGGTTTAAATTAAAGGGGATAAATGCTTTTTTTTTAAAATTTTAAAAGATAAAAAACGGAAAAAATTGCCTTAAATTTTTTGTTTGCTTTTTTTTATCTATTAAAAAGGCTTCAAATTAAAATTAGGGGGCTTCACAAATCAAAGCAACTAGAAACCATTACATTTCGAAATTTTGGGTTAAAACATTACTTGGTGTGCCCCGCCTTCTTCCCAATGTAGCTTTTTTAGGGGGAATATGTAACAGTAAAAACTTTTCGTGATTTCCTTTGATCTGAAATGAATAAGCCAAAAGGGGTTTTAAAATTTTAAATGAAAATGTTACCCGAAAATGGATTTTTTTAAAAAGGTCCAATTTTTTTTTAATAAAATTTGCTAATTTAAATTTAAACATTTAAAGCAAAAGGGGGGATTGGGTTTGTGCAGCTTTGGAAAGGGAGTTATGGAGGGGAAGTGGGTTCTCTATTAGTTTAAAAATTTTTAAAAGATTCGTTTTGCTATTTTGAACCCATATTTAGATAAAGATTACTTCAAGAAACCATAGGGCAGCTTTTTACAAAAAATACGTATTTTCAGCCCCAATAGTCTCCGGTCATGAAAAGGTTCGGTAAATAATCAAATAGATAGAGATCAACGTTATTGTCAAATCTGTAACCTTAAACGTAATCGGAAGATGAATACCATTTGTTTTTTTTTGTCCACAATACAATGTAATTCGTCAAAATTATATAAAGAAATTTTACAGACAAAACCATGTATGTTTAAATTTGTAAACCTTTTAAATAGCCAAAATTTTTTCAGTATTACTTACGTTTGCAAATATTTTTTCGAGGCTTTTAAAAATTAGAAATCAAATTTCTTTCAAATGTGCCAAATGTAACTTTTTGAAGTTATGGTATTCATTTAAAATAATAATTATATATACACATTTTAATGATTAGCTTTTTGAACTGCTTAGGTCATTATATCTACGCTCTTCTATTTCCCTTTTAAGTTTTTGTTTAATTTAAACATTATAATTAAAAGCAAGGGAATGTGGTTTTTTCTTTGTTTTTTAAAATGCAATTACATGTTGGTTTTTTAATTATTATAATGTTTCCTGTTATTTTTTTGAAAAAATTTTAGTTAATCCATTATTTGTTTCAAATTTTTGTTTTTCCTATATTGGGATGCTTTTTTAAAATTAATACTTTTGTATTTTTGTTAACACTAGAAAATGTACGTTTATGTGTAATTAAAAAATTTTTCTGTTCTGTTCATTAAATTACGTCAAAAGTTATAAATTTTTTTGGCGCGCTTTTTTCAGTAATGGTTTTAAATGTCTTTTTAAAAAGTTTCTTTGCAATTTTTAATAAAAAAAAAAATTTTGTTTTAGGGTTTTGGAGATTTAAATTTATCACCTTTTAGCACAAAAATTCTATTTCCTCCGGGGGGGCGGCGAGTGAATTTTCCTTTTGGTTTTTCCCCTCCGGAAAATTTGATTTTTTAAAAAGGGCTAAACAAATATCTCTAAAAACTTTTATGGGGTAAGTTCCTCCCTTGGTTTATTTTTAAAACTATTGTCTTTAGCGGGGTAAAATTTTCCAGTATAATTTTTAAAAACCGTAAATTTTACCAAAACCCAGACCTTTTGGTTAATTTTTTTAGTTTTGGAAGATCGAAGATTTTGGTGTTTTGGGCGGGGCTAAAGGGTTAAAAAAAAGATACACCATTGGTCCCCGGGGCAATGAGATTTTCTGGGTTTTTCCGGGAAAATTTTACCCTTGGACCTTTTTTTATACCTCCCTTATTCCGGTTCTGTGAGGTTACGGTAAAAAAGGTCCCCGTGGTTTGGGTTTTTTAAACAAACCCGAAAAGTTTAACACAAACAAAAGGTTATTTCTTTACTTATCCCCCGCCGATGGAATCGGGAGAGGATATTGTTTTGGCGTTGTCTGTCCTTCCGTCCGAGGATATGCGCATCTCCTCTTAGTATTTAAGGTTCCCATAAAGTTTTGTTGAATTCTAGCAAGTTGTTGCAGAGAAGTAGCGCGGAAACGATTTTTGCTCTATAATGCATAAGTAATTAAGGGCCATAACTCTGCGTTTTAAGGTCAGACTACGTTGCGTGCCTTTAATAATATGAAAGTTTCAGATCACGTTTTATAGTATCAGCGATGTATACTTTGAAAAACTTGCGGAGACATTTCGAAATTACATGATGTGGTATCAATCATAAGTTAACGCTAGAACTCATGTGAAATCATGTGATGTTGGCTTTCAAAATATGAAAAAATACAATATAAATTCTATAATAAACATGGTTGGTTTAAATGTGAAAATTAGATAAGGAATTGGAGATCATACAAGTAATAGTGCTTTGATTACAGTTAGGAACATCCTGATCGCACGGTGACGCTATAGTGTTGTTCTTGAATTGGGAGTTCTAAGAACTAAAGATGACGTAATTTAAATACCTTATAAGCGTTTTTTTTTTCTGCGGGCTCCAAATTCTGCGTTTTTTCTAAATTTTGACATGTATTTTTTATTTCTGCGGACTTTATTTCTCTTGCGATCAGAAAATACAAAAACGTATTGGAAATCAATTTTGCGTTTTCGTTTTTTATACTTGCGCACAACAAAAAACTATTTTAAAAACAGTACGTACATCTTTTAAATTAGTTATTTTTAGATATATTTCAAGTGAAATAAACGCTCTCCGACCCCTCTTAAACCATGAAGATATTATACACAGTTGATATATAAATTTTGGTTTAACTGGGCCAAATGCCCGATATCTACATTTTGAAATGAAGTCGCATTGCAACAATGTTTTTTACAAAGTATGGTATTTTCTTTACGTATGTTTTACTGCACTGCAACATATAACGAATGCACACAGAGAACTTTGCTCGTGCGCTCATGATACTAACAAGTGCGCTCTATAGATAACAAGAGCCACCGCCGGGCGGGGGCAACGCTCGACATTTTTACTTTAAAAGCAAACAAAGAAACGTTTGAACAAATCTTAACGTTTCTTTTTCACTTTAACTGGACTACTAAATGAGCACAAAAATACGGTGGCACAGAGGTGACATGTGGGTGTCTTTATTTATCTCGTTCCCACGAGATAATAAGTCGTTCCCACGATATAATTATCTCGTTCCCACGACATAATATCTCGTTCCCACGACTTATTATCTCGTTCCCACGAGTTAATTATCTCGTTCCCACGAGATAATATCTCGTTCCCACGACTTATTATCTCGTTCCCACGAGATAATATCTCGTTCCCACGAGATAATTATCTGGTGGGAACAAGATAAATTAGCCAATGAAAAGCTTTCAATGTGACAGGAATAGGGATCATGTGGCTTTGATACTGCTGGATGCTGTGTGATTTCTCCTTTAATTGGGTAGTGCGTTTATGAAGTTCATACAGAAGAGGCTTTTTGTTCATCAAATAACATAAAGGAATATATGATAATGGATACAGAAAAGACAGTCTTATAAATATGACGTTTGTTGTCATGTCTGTGTCTCAAGTTTTTACATGACATTTTGTTATTTGTGGCTATACATTTATAAAGACGGGTGTGCTATTTTCTTACCCTCGGGATCCATTATACGGAGAATGGTTGCTATGTCGCCTGATCGAACATATAAACCATTTGCCAGACATCTTTCACGCATAATCCTGTATCCGTGTTGCTGGCCTGAATGTTGGAGTTCATTCTGGACGAAGTCTATAACTGAAGATGGATCAGAGTACGACCTTCGTTTGAAGTCCTTCAGACCTTAAAAGTCTATATAAATGTCTTATTGACAATAATATCCCATGTTGTTCTCGCAACACAGTCACTATTTGCCGGTAATTCAATCTTTCATGAAAGTATCTTGATATAAGGTTTCTAATATTAGCCTGATTGTTAAAGTCCATTTTAGCATTTGTTAAAAAAAGGGAAATAACTTTTAATTTTTCCACTATACTGAGTTTTGATTGGCTGAAATTATCTCGTGGGAACGAGATATTATCTCGTGGGAACAAGATAATTAACTCGTGGGAACGAGATATTATCTCGTGGGAACGAGATATTATGTCGTGGGAACGACTTATTATCTCGTGGGAACGAGATATTATGTCGTGGGAACGAGATAATTATCTCGTGGGAACGAGATATTATGTCGTGGGAACGAGATAATTATCTCGTGGGAACGAGATATTATGTCGTGGGAACGACTTATTATCTCGTGGGAACGAGATAATTATCTCGTGGGAACGAGATATTATCTCGTGGGAACGACTTATTATCTCGTGGGAACGAGATAAATAAAGACACCCACATGTCACCTCTGTGCCACCGTTCAAAAAGTATTTGTTTATCTTCTACGGTGTCCTTATCGTGCCATTTAGAATGTCGTCCGTCGCGTCTAAGGGTAGACACACGACAATGCGAAGTGACATCGCGACAATGCGAAGCGACGCTCGACAACGCGAAGCGATATGCGACAATGCGAAGCGACGCTCGACAGTGTCAAACGATATGTCGCACTGTCGCCTAGAAATGTCGCGGTAAAAAAGGGCGACATTTAAGAAATGTCGCTTCGCGTTGTCGAGTGTCGCTTCGCATTGTCGAGCGTTGCTTCGCGTTGTCGCGATGTCACTTCGCGTTGTCGCGATGTCACTTCGCGTTGTCGCATTGTCACTTCGCATTGTCGAGTGTCGAGGTTGGTAGAAGTGCATCCCACGACACTCGACAATGCGAAACGACAACGCGACAATGCGATACGACGCTCGACAATGCGAAGTGACACTCGACATCGCGAAGCGACATTTTTAAAATGTCGAGTAAATGTCGCGTTATTTTTATGATTTTTACACCGCGACGCTCAACATTGCGAAGCGACACTCGACAATGCGAAGCGACACTCGACAACGCGAAGCGATACTCGACAATGCGAAGCGACACTCGACAATGCGAAGCGACATTTGGAATAATATCGTATCGCATTGTCGTGCGTCTACCGGTGCTTGGTCAGAATTTACTAACTCACCGACAAACGGTGCGATCATGGAAGGGGTCGCACTAAACTGCTGACGAATTAGCTGACGATATAGATATATAGGAAACTGCTGACCAATTAAATAAAGAAGGATTATCGGAAAATGCTGACCAGTTACACAAAGAAGGGAAAACATTGAAGGTGTGAAGTTATATAAACACACGCCGTAGGGGGTAATAAAAAGATGGGAAATTACTTTTATTCTTTTAATTATATATTTTAATTTTTGCATTTATATGACTATGTTTATAAACTAAATTAATATATACATTTAAAGTACCATAATATCATACATTTTAAACACGATTTACATTACTACATGTAATATAAATCCGTGATTTTAAAAGGATATATTAAACAGCTTTTTATACCTCTAAAGATATGCAAAAATTTGAATTAATGTTTTATAAAGAATTATGATGTTATGAGTTTTATCAAAATCTCTTGTTAGTGATATTTCAATAGAATAATCTTGTAACGGAAAAAAAATGTATTTTCAAAAGCAATAATTGCAATTTGAATTAATATTAAATAAGTCAGCAGTGTGTTTTAACTTAATTAAATGTCGACAAAATTTTATACAATATATTGAATTTCGTACATTATAAAATGAATTAAAATTTCACGACAAAATATATTTTTTTCTATATTTCTAACTGGTCAGCAGTTTCCCTATATATATCTAACTGGTCAGCAGATTCTACTACATGTGTATATGTTTAAACTGGTCAGCATTTTTCTCGCCTGAATGTAAAGAGCGTTAAATTTGCTAACCATATAGAATAAGAAGAGTTTTACAGCTTAAATCAATTTGAAATAACATTAAATTGGTCAGCAGTGTTTTTACTTAATTAAATGTCGACATAATTTTATAAAAATAAATTGAATTTGCAATACATAATAAAAATGAATTACAATTTCAACGGCAAAATATATTTTTCTCTATATATCTAACTGGTCAGCAGTTTCCCTATATATCTAACTGGTCAGCAGATTCTACTATATATGTTTAACTGGTCAGCATTTTCTCGCCTGAATGTAAAGAGCGTTAAATTTGCTGACCATATAGAATAAGAGAGTTTTACGGCTTAAATCAATTTGAATTAACATTTAATTGGTCAGCAGTGTTTTTACTTAATTAAATGTCGACAAAATTTTATACAATATATTGAATTTCGTACATTATAAAATGAATTAAAATTTCACGACAAAATATATTTTTCTCTATATATCTAACTGGTCAGCAGTTTCCCTATATATCTAACTGGTCAGCAGATTCTACTGTATGTTTAACTGGTCAGGCATTTTCTCGCCTGAATGTAAAGAGCGTTAAATTTGCTGACCATATAGAATAAGAAGAGTTTTACGGCTTAAATCAATTTGAATTAACATTAAATTGGTCAGCAGTGTTTTTTTACTTAATAAATTGTCGACATAATTTTATATAATATATAAATTTGCATACATTATAAAATGAGTAACAATTTCAACGGCAAAATATATTTTTCTCTATATATCTAACTGGTCAGCAGTTTCCCTATATATCTAACTACAACTACAACTACAAATATTTTATTGCATTAAAACAACATGTTCCATAGCAATACAATTTTTTATACAAAGACATGGTTTACAGAAGAGCACAATAATATAATATATATATGTATCTGCATTAAAGATGACTAGTTATTTCGCAAGTTTGCATAGTATATATATTTTGCTAAATTATTAATTATTGCTTTTGATTTTGCACATATGAGATTAACAAATTTCTGTTTAGTAGGCCACGTATAATAATATCTCTTTATATATTTTGATCTTAAGTCATGGAATTTAGAACATATTAATACAAAATGATACTCATTTTCTATAAGACCGGCATTACAATTACTACACAATCTTTCATTAATAGTAATAAAAGCTTATTAACTATAACAATTAGCACATTATTAATTTTTGTTCAATATTACTTATACAATTATACGAACAACAAATAAGGAAACAGAAATCACTTTATTTCATATTTGCACTAAATACGACATAATAATTATATTTTGTTAAAATATACATTACGTATATGTACATGTATATATTTTAACCTATGATGCATAGTCTTATACATACTTGAAACAAATTATGATTTTTCGTACATCATATTTTGACTACATTTTTAAAATTTTAACCAATATATAACACATAGAAGAAAATTCATTAAGGTACTTAAATAAAATATTATATCAAAATAAATTGAGAAATATACAGTATATATCAATTGAATTTTTTATAATTAATATGTATCATTTGTAATATTGACATCTTGAAAAAACATTTTATCAAGTATTTCTCGACCTCGCCTGTAATATCACCAACGGCAATTTGACACCTTCATTGTTTTCCCTTCTTTATCTAACTGGTCAGCAGTTTTTCGATAATCCTTCTTTGTTTAACTGGTCAGCAGTTTCCTATATATTCTATATCGTCAGCTTATTCGTCAGCAGTTTAGTGCGACCCCTTCCATGATCGCACCGTTTGTCGGTGAGTTAGTAAATTCTGACCAAGCACCGGTAGACGCACGACAATGCGATACGATATTATTCCAAATGTCGCTTCGCATTGTCGAGTGTCGCTTCGCGTTGTCGAGTATCGCTTCGCGTTGTCGAGTGTCGCTTCGCATTGTCGAGTGTCGCTTCGCAATGTTTGAGCGTCGCGGTATAAAAATCATAAAAAATAACGCGACATTTACTCGACATTTTAAAAATGTCGCTTCGCGATGTCGAGTGTCACTTCGCATTGTCGAGCGTCGTATCGCATTGTCCGCGTTGTCGTTTCGCATTGTCGAGTGTCGTGGTAATGCACTTCTACCAACTCGACACTCGACAATGCCGAAGTGACAATGCGACAACGCGAAGTGACATCGCGACAACGCGAAGTGACATCGCGACAACGCGAACGACGCTCGACAATGCGAAGCGACACTCGACAACGCGAAGCGACATTTCTTAAATGTCGCCCTTTTTTACCGCGACATTTCTAGGCGACAGTGCGACATATCGTTTGACACTGTCGAGCGTCGCTTCGCATTGTCGCATATCGCTTCGCGTTGTCGAGCGTCGCTTCGCATTGTCGCGATGTCACTTCGCATTGTCGTGTGTCTACCCTTAGACGCGACGGACGACATTCTAAATGGCACGATAAGGACACCGTAATCTTCAGTATAATATGTATACCTATATATATCTCAGCATTTCATGCAGACAAAGCGGGATCTGAATATCCTGCAACTTTGGGTCTGACCCAATTTGTAATTGGGCCTGTGGCCTAACAAGCGTTTTGATATATTTACATTTATATATATATATAATATATATATATATATATATATATATATATATATATATATATATATATATATATATATATATATAATATATATATAATATATATAAAATATATATATATATATGACCCTAGGTGCCTCTCCGGGCATTGTATCAGGCACGAGCGGGCACCTGGCACCGACCTTCCGTAAGCCAGCTGGATGGCTTTCTCACATGAAAGATTTCGACCCAGTGAGGATCGAAACTACAGCGGTGTGGGACCTGTGATCTCAAGTCAGCGCTTTTAACCACTCGGCCACGGAGGCCTCATAACAATAGTTTACTGTTGAAGTTTATTTATTTCGGAACCCTTGTAAAAATAGCATGGATCAATGCACTTCAGAGAAGGTAAGTAATGTATTGTAAATGTATTTATTATAAGTGAGGTATAACATAGTTAGCGCTATGGATACATAATTAAAAGAATTGGAGGACTTAACATTGTAGTGATGACCGCCTCCATGGTCGAGGGGTTAGAGTCGATGACTTGTAATCGAGTTACCTCTCTGGCGTGGGTTCGATCCCCGGGAGATGCTTTGGTAGTTTAGCGCGGAGGAAGGTAGTCTAGTACTGGTGTAACTCTCCAGGAACGATGGTTAGGTAACTACCCGCCTATATGACTGAATACTGAAAGGCGTAAAATGAAACAAACAAACAGCATTGTAGTGAACACATCGTATCCTACCCGCCCACCAATAAGAAATGCTTTTATTAAGCCATAATTTCGCATGTTAGCGAAACAGTGTTTGTTTTGTTTGAGTTAACTTGTAAATAATCGATATAATAGTTTATTCCGCAGGTTATGAGCTTTCAATATTGCAAGTCCAGAGACCATAAAACATGAATTAATTAAATTCACAGAAATACCAGTTATGATTTTTTTTATTGATTTGTATACAGCGATTTTGAAACAATACGAAGGCCTTTATCCTACTTTAGTGTTGTTTTTTATTCTGTCCAAGACTGAAGGTTTCATAACCTTTATTTGGTGATAAATAATTTATTTTCGGTGAAACAAAGCGAATTAGAGAATGATACCTATTTGCCACACTTCTATCAGCGAGATATAGTAATGTAGTGGTAGCGTGCTGGTCTATCACCTATACAGGTGTCGGTTCAAATCCCAGTATTTGTTTTGTTTGTTGAACTTTTTTTTCAATGTACAGGTATTCAATTAAGCTTTTGTGCTACGCGTGACATACTGGCCTGCAACGAAAATCACCTGTTTATTTTGAGTACACGAGTCCTGCATGGGCTGTTTGGTTGAGGTGCATATTGTGGCGCTGTTAAAAGGACGTCATCACTTTTGTACTTGGTGAACACTTTGTCATTCTTTGTCCGTGGTAATCATCTATTGAGGTACTCTCTTGGCACCGGAGACGAACATGCCAGTACCAGCGCAACTTGAGTGCCACAGAGTTTAAAGGCATTGTTTGATTGATTAATTAAATAGAATTTTAACTTAATATATATATACTTACTATATATGCTTTAGCATTCTTGTGAATAAAAGCAAGGGAAACGTATATACATGTATAAAAAATGTAAATAGAAAATAAATACAATAGAAGATGAATAAATAAATAATAAAATACAAAAGGCCTAATAAAAGTATAACCTCCTTGACGTCCTTGTTGGATTTAAACTTCCGACCTTCCGCATGCAAAACAAGCACGCTATTGCGCCAGATAATATTCAATTTCCTGTTTTCCTGGTATTGTACTTTCGAACGTGGCTTTTGTTATGTACGTTTAGAATTAGTTCTTGATCATCGACTGAAGTTTTTTAAAGAAGCAAAATAAGGAAACAAAATAAGGAAACATTAGCTGCTCGCTAATTTATCAATGACCCTTTTTTCTTCTAAATGCCGAATTTTGTTTCAACTTTAAAGGGAGACACAGGCAAAATTTTCATCTTAGTTTTGAATTTTTCATTCATTTTTCTGTAAATGCCTGCAAAATGTATACATTAGACAGTCAAAGGAACAAAAATTTTCTCAATATAAAGAATAAAATGGTGGTTTCCTAACTTGACCCACGTGGGTCAGGTTAAAGCGCTAGGATTTCACAATAGCTGTCATAGTGGACTGATCTAATGAATGACTTAGACTTGTTTCAATCGTACAATATCCACTATATCTGTTATTGTAACATCACGTCACATGACTTGTTTTAAAAGTATTCAGTGATTCTTTTGGCGTCTATATTTTGTTCAACATAATTATATAGATACATGTATATTTACGCTTCAAACCCAAAATATACGTATAGAATTTAAACAGAAATTCATGCTGAAATTATAAGAAACGTCATTTTAGCGTGATTTGAGTACATAAAAATCCGGAAACAAAGTGATCCCTCGAAAGCATTAATAACAACAAAATTACAAGAGAATTGCAGACTCGGTTTGATTGAGTCTGTACATGAGGGATAATGAAAATGTGCAACATCCCTCACGCCCCCTAGCACTTGCTTGAGCGGTACTCAATTCTCAACACTTAATAGTGCTTGCATCAATGATCTCGAAGGAAAATATAACAACACTGAAGTGAAGTACGGGGCAACTTTTTACAGCTGCCACACAGCACTTGACACCTAGTGTTGTATAAGATCATTTTAATATTTTTTTTTCATTATTTTGCCTGAATATCCCTTTAAGAATATATAGGAAATATAGGGAATTAGAAAAAAAAAGGATTTCATTCCAAAAGGTAGGAATAAAATAATATAGGAATCAGTTGACAGGCAGTATATTGATTCCAAGCAAAATGTATGCTTTTATAAGGTCGCATGTTAATGTCATTTTATGAATTTGTTTCATTCGCTATACAGTAATGTCCAAATAATCATAAATACTTGACGGATTATATCATAAATACTTGACGGATTTCAGATTGGTTGCTTATTCCATACTTTCATAGAGTATATTAAACGAACTAAATAAAATTAAGCAAGGGATTTTGTTGTTGTCATATTTGATGTGAATTATTTATAAAAATCGCGTGCCTGGCGTAAAATAGCAGCGTGCGATAAAATATAAAATATGAGCCGCGTCATGACAAAACCAACATAATGGGTTTGCGACCAGCATGGATCCAGACCAGCCTGCGCATCCGCTATCAGTTTCTCTACTTGTAATAGGGTTTGAAAGTGAACTGCATGGATCCTGATCAGACTGCGCGGATGCTGGTCGCAAACGCACTATGTTGGTTTTGTCGTGACGCGGATCATATATTGTTCACTTTGAATTAGTCTTTCATTCATTAATGGTCCTGTTATATTTCTAGAAATCCCCTTCAAACCCGAGGCACCTCCTTATTTATTTCACGTTTCTGAATGAAAACAAGTGAGAAATG
The DNA here is from genome assembly GCF_026571515.1 of Ruditapes philippinarum. Classification (NCBI taxonomy): domain Eukaryota; kingdom Metazoa; phylum Mollusca; class Bivalvia; order Venerida; family Veneridae; genus Ruditapes; species Ruditapes philippinarum. The sequence continues at coordinate 20,473 of NW_026861584.1, forward strand.
GGCGGTTAAGTCCGAGTAATCCAAAAGCTTATGGCCTATACCTAGCGTACCTATGGAACGTTATTCACTAAATTCCCTAATTGGGCCTGAGTCCTTTATAGGATGAAAGACAAAAGTAAACCCATGTGCATATTTAACTATGAATGTTATATACGGCAACATTAGAAAGTATTTGGTATGTGACACAAAAAGATTGAATATATATTTGAAGCTCAAGAGTTGACAGTGGGTACATAAAGCATATCAAATCCAATATATATGCATGTTTATTTATTTTTGAAAGTTAAATATTGGGTCTGTGACAAATTCTGACCCAACATATGCATACATAATTTTGAAATTTATATATAAAGTAGTAATTTGGGTTTGTGACACAATTTGACCCAACATATTAAAATATAATTTTGCAAGCAATATATAACAAGTCGAAAATCAGGGCCTGTTTTAATCTTATATATATTGCTGCTAAAGTTAATTGGGTCTGCACATAAGAATACCCATCAAGTCTTTCTTTATCACATATCGAGGGCTTAACGCAATAAGGGCGTAACTACATATTTTTCCAAAAATGGTTTTATATCACTTTTGACATTATTTTAGTCTAACTCATAAACTCCGAAAATTTCAACAAAGTATATTGTTTATTTATATCTACTTTTTGATAATACTATAAGGGCTTATCTCAAAGTGACTTATGTTTGTTATGCAATAAGGGAGTAACTTGACTTAGGTCCTTATTGCATATATATATAGTATCTAAGAGTTTAACTTCTTTTCTGCAACATAGGCATAACGATATTAAATAAATCATAGTGATGTCATAAAAGTGCAAAAAGATATCATTGTCTCTTTGTAACAATATCAGACCTACTTTAAATATATAATAACGTCCATGAAACAAGACTTGCTAATGTATTGAAGTCAAATAAATTTCAAAAGCATTTTCTCTTCTATCTTATTAAAAAAAAAAATGCCCAGTCATGCAAGAACAAACTGCATCATTTAAACCTCATTGGTTTCTTTAACTGATACCATTATCTGTTGCTAAAACTTGTATTTTATAATTAGAATAACTGAATTATATTCTTACTATTTACAATGGTACCAGCTGACAGGACAAAAGTTATAGATATTTAAATTTAAAGATTTTTCTATACCACTGTATAACAATTACATCACATATATTTTGCATACTTTTGTACTGTGTTTTAAAGACATTCATTTGTACATAGAATAAAATCTGCTTAAGTATTTAAAAACATTCAAATTTATCAATTAAATGAAGATATTCAATAAAATATCACATTTTCAATGTTTCTTTTAATATTTATTTTTTATTGTAAGAGATCACTTTATATGTACATATATTGAACCAGTAAATGAAGGCTTTAAATTAAAGGAACAAACTCCACTGAGGGCCAAAAGCCTAAAATATGAATTTCTTGAAACAGGCTAATGTTTTGCAAAAAGTGATTAAAAATATACCCAGAAATATATTGAAAATCATATTTTTGTGTTATTCTTAGCCTGATTTAGTGAAAACTGTTGCAATGCTTTTCAATTTCTGGTCATTTTTCATAATTAGAATTATTATTCTGGAAAAACAGACTGAGGGATTGAGATGAAATTGTGTACACCTGTTTTTGGTCTAGACCTACATCAAATGGAACATTAATGTCGAAAAATTATATCTAGTCCAGAGACCTGTCAAGGCAAAAAATCTCAGTTGAGTCCCTTTAAAGGCACATTATGTCCCAGAAAGGAATAATTTTTTGCTTTCATTAGAGAGAGCAAACAAGAGTTTTATAATGTGTATATAATGGTTTTAGAGTATGTAAGATACTTATCACATGAAAAAAGAAGCACTGAATATGAAATCATTTGTCATAAAAGTAGCAAAATATAAACAAAGCAGTATTTTAACTGCTACAAAAAATCACTGTATTGTATTAAATGCCAAAAAAGAAGAGAAACAAATGATGACTCAGCTGTATCTCAAAATTTTTTAATGTGTAACTTTTTGGAAACTGTAAAAGAACACACAAAAAAAGCTTTAGAGAAATAAAAATAGAAGCATTTCTGGCACGTAATGGACCTTTAAATAAGACCAAAATGTATTTAGCTAATAACTCCAGTATATTGATTGAGGCAAGCAACTTTCAAATAAGGTATGAGTGTATATAACACTGCCTACTGTGCTTTAATTCTTTTTTTTTAAATATTCTTGGAAAATTTTACAAAAAAATATTCTGCAAACTCATTGCCCCCTTAAAGTTAATTTTTATTATCTTTAAAACTTAAGAATTTAAATTACATACATGTAATTCAGGTGCTATAATTATAGAAACATCCCTTGTGTTATCAATAGTAAATTTCAAATTGATGTGCTTCAAACCAACTTTTACAATTTGGTAATTGAAACCCAATAATCTAATTATGGGTAGGACTTAAACAAGACAATCTAGAATAGGGGTGATCTGGCAGAAGTTGACTAGCAGATGGCACTTTTCATTTAAAGTTGTTTAAAAATGGTTTAATATTATCTACGATTCATACCAGAGAGACTTTTTGGACATTTAATATTTTCATGGTTTACTAAAAATCTGATTTGAATTATTTTATCCTACAAGCCACTTTATCATTTAGGAGATAATGTACTTAATTTCAAAATTTTCATGTACAATTATTATGTTCATAAGGAACAACACAGAAAAACTATTTGCTTTATGATACCCATGAATTAAAATGACAGTATGTCTTTCTAACTTCTTTTGAAAAGTAAACTAACTAAAACAAGGCAAGTTGTGTTTGAGTCTTCTATATCCTACTAACATCCTCTGTCAAAAGTGTTGTGGGTGATAGCATGGGAATTAAGACACGTCTTAACCTGTCAAATGTTCCTATACTACCGAGTCAATTTAGTTATTTTATTTTAGCAACAAAGATTGGGATATAGTCGCTTACTAAAATTATGTAGAAGAATTGCTGCGGATCACATCATTTGATATTTTATTAAATTTTAAAGTGGTATTCCACAAATCAAAGTCTCCATTATTTTCCATGTGAGCTAAGGGCAGAGAAAACATAATGACAAGTGCATAAGGAATCAAAGTACTTGAAGGTATAAATGGATGGCAAGTTTTTAATTTTGAAAAACTGCTCATTAATACTTTTTTTTCAAAAACATTATAAACCAAGTGATCTAAATAGTTATTCAATAAAGCTAAATTTTTCATTCGAGCCCAATCCCTTATGCTAACAATGTAATACTATAATACTATTATTTCAAGGGTGTAACTGTTTACCGGTATACAGATATATTGCAATATGAAAAAATAAATTTTGTACCACGGTACATTTTGGGAAAACAGGTATTTTATAAAAAATCATAAATTTCAATTAATTGCCTTCTAATTTCGTTCAAATTTTGAATAAAATCTTTAATTGGTGAATTTTATTGGCCCAACGAATGATAAAAATAAGCTAGTGAAGTAGTACCTGATATAAATTAGTTATCATTATTAAGACACCATTATATTTTTGTAAGATATATAATGAACATAGCTTAAAACGACATCTTCCGACAAATTTACTATTTTAAATGTATGTACAGATGATGGTACATGATAAATATTAATTGACTGGTTGTTGTTGTAATATTTTGTCTTATATGATGTGTGACACAAGACATTTGTATTTGATAAAGGAAGCAATTAAATCAAGTAATATTGTAAATCAAAGATAATAGATATTTTTTTTGTAATCTTAGTATCATACGTTTTTATCTTATAATGCAAGATAGACTTCTTTTAACTTTTTGACAAAATGAAAAAATAAAACACATCTTTTAAAATTCTTTCCTCAAATCATATTTGCATATAACAAACATACTATAAAACTGTGAAAAAAGTCAATTGATATATATCATATAGGGATGGTCGCTCTACGTTTCCGTAATTTTCTGATATTAGTTGTTCATTTTAAAGACATTAACAAAAAAATGCACATGGAAATAATGACAATATTTGCTTAGAAAAAAAATGATAATTACCAATAGACTGATAGATATTTATATCATAAAAAATAACATTTACTTTTTCTATTGCAATTACTGTAATTATGATATTATGTATACATACATAATACATGTATATATACTTTCTGTTTAAATGTAGTGCGTGTGTTTCTATTCTTTACATAAAATACTTGACTTGCTGGATTATTCTGTATAACAAATAGCGGTTTAATATGATTTTACTTATTATTCAGTTTATCTATTAGATTATATATATAAAAATCAAACTTGTAATCAAAATTACTTTTTTTACTATATTTATGTCTTAATGCACATTATTTTTTCTAAGTTAACGTCTTCAAGTACATAAAAGAATAAGGGGTCGAAATGTCCAAAAAATTTAAGGGGTCTAAGTGTCTTAGTATCATGGGTCAATATGTCCTAGGGGTCGATATGTCATACACACTTTTATTTGAATAATTGCAAGTGAAAAAAAAACTAAAATTCCACATCCCCAGCCAATTATAGCAATAATCAGTAAATAAAGAATGATTTGACAAACAAATTTTTTTCCACTATACCGTAGACAGTCAATTGATCAAGCGCTTATATGAGAGGGATGTTGATTAAATAATGACATTCTACATCCCATATATGAGTGATTACGGAATAACATTTGCTTGGGATTTATTATTTTTTTACAATTCTTCCCAGCCACAAATGAAGCACATGCTTCAGGTAAGTCCCCCAGCTTTAAGTATACCTGAAATGTACTTCAGATATACTTACAGATTATAAGACCTGCTTCATCTGAAGTCCTACAGACTTCAATGATACACAACAACCATACTTCAAATGAAGCCCCTGGAACTTCAAGTATACTCTTCTTAACACATACCTGCTTCAGTAGAAGCCCAGGGAACTTCTGCTGGAAGTGCCAGGGACTTTGTTGATGCTTTGTAAACATTAATAAATAGATAAGAACAGTAATGGGGCTTCAATGATGCCTTAAAACACTTATATGAAAATATAAAGCATATTTCTAGGGACTTCATATGTACTTTTGAGAATTGAGTAAAATTTAACTCACAAACACAAGTGATTGTAACATAATATAAACCATGTGTAATTGGTCAGTGAGGGGTCAAGAGTTTCTCCTTGCTGTTTTCATAATAGCCTGTGTTAAACTCGCCTATCTTATATAAAAGAAAGTGTTAGATAAGTGGGGTTTACAACATGTAATCTAATATCCTGAACAAATCTGGCTCTCAGAAAATTCAAATAATACTCAGGAAGTTTCTTGGACCTCAGTGCTTATAATTTATAAAGATGCTTAGGACTTAAGTTAAACATGTGCCTAAAGTGTCATTTACATATATGTATATGAAACAACTTTATAATGTGAACTTTAATGAAATTATAATGGGACATTAAATGAGTTCTTCAATCAGATGGAAATGGAAATTTACTACTGTTCAATGGAATAATGGTAAGCTATTTAGACTATTTTGTTACATCAGCCTTTTCAAATTTACCTTAAATAAACACTTAGTATAAGATAAGTTTTTGTTTCTCTTCGTAAATTTTACATATGTCCTAATTTAAATCTTTTTCACTGAGTGTTATTGAGGGGGAACTTTTAAATCTGCCCTTTTTCTTTACATTATGAACCAGTAAATTACATGCCTGTGCAGGTCATGATTTTTCATAACATTTACATTCTGAGGGCAAGGGGACCCTTCTGTTATAGTAAATTATGGGTTATAATAACAGTACAATCAATCATATAACAAGAGGGCCATGATGGCCCTCGATTGCTCACCTGACACAACCGCATCCAAGCAATGTCTTAAACAAGCATCATGACCAAGTTTGATGCGACTGAGTCAAACATGTGACCTCTAGTGTGTTATAAAGATTTTTTCCATATTTGGGCAATGTGACCTAATTTTTGACTGGACACAACCCATATTCAAACTTGACCTAGAAATCATCAAAACAACCTTCCTGACCAATTTCCAGGAAATTTGGATCAAAACTGCAGCCACTAGAGTGTTAAAAAGATTTTTCTGTTTTTAGCTCCTGTGACCTTGATTTTGACCGAACATGACCAATCTTAGCACTTGACCCAGAAAACATCAAAACAACATTCTTGACAAATTTCCAGAATATTTGAATAAAAACTGCAGCCACTAGAGTGTTAACAAGCTTTTTCTATTTTTAACTCCTGTGACCTAGTTTTTGACCTGAGATGACCCATCTTCAAACTTGACCTAGAAATCATCAAAACAACCTTCCTGACAAATTTCCAGAATATTTGAATCAATACTGCAGCCACTAGAGTGTTAACAAGCCTTTTCTATTTTTAGCTCCTGTGACCTAGTTTTTGACCTGAGATGACCCATCTTTGAACTTGACCTAGAAATCATCAAAACAACCTTCCTGACAAATTTCCAGAATATTTGGATGAAAACTGCAGCCTATAGAGTGTTAACAAACTTTTTATTTTTAGATCCTGTGACCTAGTTTTTGACAGGAGATGACCTATCTTCGAACTTGACCTAGATATCATCAAAACAACCTTCTTGACAAATTTCCAGAATATTTAGATGAACACTGCAGCCATTAGAGTGTTAACAAGCCTTTTCTATTTTTAGCTCCTGTGACCTAGTTTTTGACCTGAGATGACCCATCTTTGAACTTGACCTAGAAATCATCAAAACAACCTTCCTGACAAATTTCCAGAACATTTGGATGAAAACTGCAGCCTATAGAGTGTTAACAAACTTTTTATTTTTAGCTCCTGTGACCTAGTTTTTGACAGGAGATGACCCATCTTCAAACTTGACCTAGATATTATCTAAGCAACCTTCCTGAACAATTTCCAGAATATTTGGATGAAAACTGCAGCCACTAGAGTGTTAACAAGCTTTTTCTATTTTTAGCTCCTGTGACCTAGTTTTTGACCAGACATGATCCATCTTCAAACTTGACCTAGATATCATCTAAACAACCTTCCTGACAAATTTCCAGAATATTTGGATGAAAACTGCAGCCTATAGAGTATTAACAAGCTTTTTCTATTTTTAGCTCCTGTGACCTAGTTTTTGACCAGACATGACCCATCTTCGAACTTGACCTAGATATCATCAAAACAACCTTCCTGACAAATTTCAAAAATATTTGGATGAAAACTGCAGCCACTAGAGTGTTAACAAGCTTTTTCTATTTTTAGCTCCTGTGACCTAGTTTTGACCAGACATGATCCATCTTCAAACTTGACCTAGATATCATCTAAACAACCTTCCTGACAAATTTCCAGAATATTTGGATGAAAACTGCAGCCTATAGAGTGTTAACAAGCTTTTTCTATTTTTAGCTCATGTGACCTAGTTTTTGACCGGAGATGACCCATCTTTGAACTTGACCTAGAAAACATCAAAACAACTTTCCCGACAAATTTCCAGAATATTTGGATGAAAACTGCAGCCACTAGAGTGTTAACAAGCTTTTTATAATTTTAGCTCCTGTGACCTAGTTTTTGACCGGAGATGACCCATCTTCGAACTTGACCTAGATATCATCAAAACAACCTTCCTGACAAATTTCCAGAATATTTGGATGAAAACTGCAGCCTCTAGAGTGTTAACAAGCTTTTTCTATTTATAGCTCCTGTGACCTAGTTTTTGACCCGAGATAACCCATCTTTGAACTCGATCTGTATTTCATTGAGACAAACATTCTGACAAAGTTTGATGATGATCCAATCAAAACTGTAACTGCTAGACTGTTAACAACCCAATTATTAGAGTGTTAACAAGCTTTTTCTATTTTAGCTCGTGACCTAGTTTTTGACCAGAGATGACCCATCTTCAAAACTTGACCTAGATATCATCAAAACAACCTTCCTGACAAATTTCCAGAATATTTGGATGAAAACTGCAGCCTCTAGAGTGTTAACAAGCTTTTTCTATTTTTAGCTCCTGTGACCTAGTTTTTGACCCGAGATAACCCATCTTCGAACTCAATCTGTATTTCATTGAGACAAACATTCTGACAAAGTTTGATGATGATCCAATCAAAACTGTGACTGCTAGACTGTTAACAAACCAATTGTTAGAGTGTTAAACAAGCTTTTTCTATTTTTAGCTCCTGTGACCTAGTTTTTGACCAGAGATGACCCATCTTCGAACTTGACCTAGATATCATCAAAACAACCTTCCTGACAAATTTCCAGAATATTTGGATGAAAACTGCAGCCTCTAGAGTGTTAACAAGCTTTTTCTATTTTTAGCTCCTGTGACCTAGTTTTTGACCCGAGATAACCCATCTTCGAACTCGATCTGTATTTCATTGAGACAAACATTCTGACAAAGTTTGATGATGATCCAATCAAAACTGTGACTGCTAGACTGTTAACAACCCAATTGTTGACGACGAACGACGCACAACGTACGACGACGGACGCTGGACATAGCCCCATCACCATTTCGTGGTCAGGTGAGCTAAAAATGGAACCAATATTATTTTACCGTTGATAGAGTTTATTAAAATATTTCGTAAGATATAGATTTATACCCTTTACCATTTAAAACTTTATATATATAATTTATGATGCTTTAAATGTACTTCTTCAATGATGCTTTAAATGTACTTCTTCAATGATGCTTTAAATGTACTTCTTCAATGATGCTTTGAATGAACTTTAACTTGATGCTTAAATTGAACTTCTTAAGATATATAGTGTTTGATGCTTTAAATATACTTCAATAAATGATCATGCTTTAAATGAAATTCTTTCGTTGTGCTTCAAATGTACTTCATTATTAATTTCAAGCTGATGTTTAAAAGGGCTCCAAGTGATGCTTCTATTGTACTTCTGGTAAAGCTTTAAAGGTACTTCCTAAATTGATACTTAAAATGTAATTCCCTGAGCCTACCATGCTGAGCTTGTAGGTACTACCTGACTGATGCTTTATATATGCTTTCTTAAAAGAAGTATCTTTGAAGCATAATTTAAATATTTTAGACAGAGCTTTAAGTGTACTTCCCCCTGTTCAAGTGAATGTTAAATTTTGCTCCATAAAATAAAGTACACTAGAAGCAGGTACTTAAGTGATACCATATTGATACTACATTGTGGGGCTTTATAGGTACTTCTATTGTACCTAAAACGTACTGTATTTGTGGCTGGGTTAGCTCATTTACATTTTCTGCTGGTATGCAATGCATCAGTGATCGTCAGAGATCAAAATATTCAATGAAAAAATGACTTTGTACTACAAAAATTTCTTGGTACAGTAATGTTTTGGTCCGATGGGCATATTGAATTTATCTCCCGTTCATCTGTGACTTACTGGCCTGGACACAATCTGGATCACCGTTAGAATAAATATATGCATGTATTGGGTCATGACCCAACAAATACATTGTACTTATATCTAAATCCTGGTAGGACTGGGGCGATTATCCGAGTACTCAAATCACAAATCAAAATGAAAAATCTAGTATGAATATTTGTCAATCGCAAGATCATGGATCTTATTCATTACACATTTGTTGTTTCTCACACTTCAAAAGTAAATAACAAGAGGGCCATGATGGCCCTCCAGTCGCTCACCTGTATATAGGCCCCCAGAGCGGGCCCAGTTTATAACCCCAGGGCTTTTATTTGAACAAACTTGAAAAAACACCCATTAGAAGATGTTTCATGCTAAACATCTAAGGTCTAGCTCGTTGAGTTTTTTAAAAGAAGTTTTTTTAAGTTTTTACTATACACATATAATTAAAAGCAATGACACCCCTGGGACAGGGCCAATTTTGACCCCAGGGCTTTTATAAGAACAAAATTTGTATACAGTCACTAGAAGATGTTTCATGCTTAATATTTAAACTCTAGTTGTTTGGGTTTTTTCAATGAAGATTTTTAAGTTTTTGCTATACACATGTAAGGAAAATCAATGTCCCTCGGGGCAGGGCCAATTTTGATCCCAGGGTTTTTATTTGAACAAACTTTGTAGACACTCACTAGAAGATGTTTCATATTTTATATCTTAACTATAGCCATTTGGGTTTCTTCAAAGAAGCTTTTTTAAGTTATTTACTATACACATAAATAAAATCAATGACCCCCTGGGGCAGGGCCAATTTTGACCCCAGGTCTTTTATTTGAACAAACTTTGTAGACACTCACTTGAAGATGTTTCATGCTTTAGAGTATCTAAACACTAGCTATTTGGGTTTTTTCAATGAAGATTTTTTAAGTCTTTGCTATACACATACAAGGAAAATCAATGACCCCTGGGGTAAGGCCAATTTTGACCCCAGGGCTCTTATTTGAACAAATTTAGTAGACACCCATTTGAACATGTTTCATAATAAATATCTTAGCTCTAGCTTTTTAGGTTTTTTAAAAGAAGTTTTTTTTTAAAAGTTTTTAGGGAAAATCAATGACCCCCTGGGGCCGGGCCAATATTGACCCCAGGGCTTTTATTTGAACAAACTTGATAGACACTCACTAGAAGATGTTTCATGCCTAATATCTAAGCTTAACCTCTTTGACTTTTTTAAATTAAGATAGTTTAAGTTTTTTAGCTCACCTGAGCTTGCTCAGTGAGCTTTTAGGATCGGTGAATGTCCGTCGTCCGTCGTCCGTCGTCCGTCGTCCGTCCGGCCGTCCACAATTACTTGTGAACACTCTAGCGGTCGCATTTTTGCCTCAATCATCATCAAACTTGGTCAGGATGCTTATCTAGTTGAAAGCTCGGATGAGTTCGAACATGGGTCATCTCGGATGAAAAACTAGGTCACAAGAGCTAAAAATAGAAAAACCTTGTGAACACTCTAGAGGTCACATTTTTGACCCAATCATCATCAAACTTGGTCAGGATGTTTGTCTAGGTGATAGCTTGGATGAGTTCGAACATGGGTCATCTCGGATGAAAAAGTAGGTCACAGGAGCTATAAATAGAAAACCTTGTGAACACTCTAGTGGTCACATTTTTGAACCAATCATCATCAAACTTGGTCAGAATGCTTGTCTAGTCAATTGCTTGGATGAGTTCGAACATGGGTCATCTCTGATGAAAAACTAGGTCACAGGAGCTAAAAATAGAAAAACCTTGTGAACACTCTAGTGGTCACATTTTTGACCCCAATCATCATCAAACTTTGTCAGGATGCTTGTTTAGATAATAGCTCGGATGAGTTCGAATATGGGTCATCTCGGATGAAAAAACTAGGTCACCGGAGCTATAAAATAGAAAAACCTTGTGAACACTCTAGTGGTCATATTTTGCATCAATCATCATCAAACTTGGTCAGGATGCTTATCTAGTTGATAGCTTGGATGAGTTTCGAACATGGGTCATCTCGGATGAAAAAGTAGGTCACCAAGAGCTAAAAATAGAAAAACCTTGTTAACACTTTAGCGGTCACATTTTTGCATCAATCATCATCAAACTTGATCAAGATGCTTGTCTAGGTGATAGCTCGGATGAGTTCGAACATGGGTCATCTCGGATGAAAAACTAGGTCACAGGAGCTAAAAATAGAAAAACCTTGTTAACACTCTAGTGGTCACAATTTTGACTCAATTGTCATCAAACTTGGTCAGGAAACTTGTCTAGGTCATTGCTGGGAATAAATCGAACATGGGACATTTCGGATGAAAAACTAGGTCACAGGAGCTAAAAATAGAAAAAATCTTGTTAACACTCTAGTGGCTACTGTTGTGATCCAAATATTCTGTTAATTGGTCTGAAAGTTTGTTTTGATGATTTCTAAGTCAAGTTCTAACATGGGTCATCTTGGATGAAAAACTAGGTCACACACCGCCCAAATATGGAAAAACCTTGTTAACATTCTAGTGGTCACATTTTCGACTCAATTATCATCAAACTTGGTCAGGATGTTTGTCTAGGTAATTGCTTGGATGAGTTCGAAATCGCATGTGAAACTAGGTCACCGGAGCTAAAAAATAGAAAAATCTTGTTAACACTCTAGTTGCTACTGTTTTGATCCAAGTATCCTGGAAATTGGTCTGAAAGTTTGTTTTGATGATTTCTAGGTCAAGTTTGAATATGTGTCACCTGGGTAAAAAACTAGGTCGCACTGCTCAAATATGGATAATCCTTGTTAACACTGTAGTGGTCACATTTTTGACTCACCTGTCATGAGACTTGGTCAGAATGCTTGTCTAGGTAATTGTTTAGATGAGTTTGATAATTCAGGTGAGCGATCTAGGGCCATCATGGCCCTCTTGTTCTATCGGTTACCATGGCAACCAGAGTTCTGCATGGAATTCTTTGAACAATTTTTAAAGGTGACCACCAATAGGACAATCCTGTGAAGTTTGGATGAAATTGGCTTAGTGGTTTATGAGGAGATGTCATTTAAAGTAAAAGTTTACGGACGGATGACGGAAGACAAGAGCTGTCACAGGAGACAGCCAAGCTCGACTGGACGCAGTAAGGAGGACAAAACTATGAAAGAAAAATCAATTATGTATAATTATGTATTAAGTTATAGTAACAAAATAACATTTGTTAAAATAAATTCCAAGATCAAGGGAAATAATTCTAGAAATAATCACGCTTGAGTTATGAACCTTGTCACACAACATGTATGTAATGATAAGAAGTATATATTTGAAGTTTGAAGTAGATACCTTATGGCTTAAAAAGCAACAAAGTTATAATATTTCATAAAGAAAATCCTAAGTTCAAAGAGAGATAAATCTGTAAAAATTACTTCAAGAGTTATGAACATTGTCACATAAAATATAATTGATTATAAGGAATAAGTATTTGAAGTTTGAGGTAGATACCTTTAAAACTAAAAAAGTTATAGTAAAAAATAACATTTTTCTAGTAAAAAAAATCTCAGTTGATGGGGAGATAATTCTTGCAATATTGGTGCTAAAGTTATGAACCTTGTCACATAAGATATGGATGATGATAAGGTACATGTATTTGAAGTATGAAAGTGATCCCTTTAGAAAAAAATAAGTTACAGTAAAAAATAATATTTTTTTAAGAAAATCCTAAGTTCAAGGGGAGATAAATCTGAAAATATTGGTGCTAAAGTTATGAACCTTGTCACATAAGATGGGGATGATGATAAGGTACATATATTTGAAGTATGAGGTTGATCCCTTAAGAAATAAAGAAGTAACAGTAAAAAATAGTATTTTTTAAGGAAAATTCTAAGTTCAAGGGGAGATAAATCTGAAAATATTGGTGCTAGAGTTATGAACCTTGTCACATAAGATGGGGATGATGATAAGGTACATATATTTGAAGTATGAGGTTGATCCCTTAAGAAATAAAGAAGTAACAGTAAAAAATAGTATTTTTTAAGAAAAATTCTAAGTTCAAGGGGAGATAAATCTGAAAATATTGGTGCTAGAGTTATGAACCTTGTCACATAAGATGTGGTTGATGATAAGGAACATATATTTGAAGTTTGAAGTTGATACCTTAAGAAATGACAAAGTTATAGTGAAAAATATTTTACTGCACCAAAACTTTAATCTAAAATCTGGACGCGGACGCCGATGCCGGGGCGAGTAGGACAGCTCTCCATATACTTCATATAGTCGAGCTAAAAAGCGATCACAACAACTCACCCTGTCACTTTGTGACAGGTCAGCTAAAAACGCTATGCCACCGCAATAATAAAACACTAAATAGTAATGTAGGAACAGATTTTTTTTGTTTCTATACAATCTGAATACATCACTGTCCTATCTAATTCTTACTATCAGATAAGTGGTTAAAAGGTAAAGATCAGAGTAGGAATCTACCAATGCAGTTGAGTCTAGTGAATTTGGTGGTGGAGGTCATATTTCACAATGGCCAAAATTCCATGACTGTGCATCAAAGGACAACACAGTAAGACACTTTGTCAAAATCTATGCCAGCTGCTATCAAAGTTCACTTTACATCTTAATCTGTGCACATTGTTCAAATTTCATAGCTGCACATTAAAGGACAAGAAAGTAGGTCACAACATCAAAATCTAGGTCACCTGATATCAAAGTTCAATTTTACAACTAAAATTGTGCACATGGTCAAAATTTCATTGCAGTACATCAAAGGACAAGAAAGTAGGTCACTGTCCCCTTGAGAAAGGCAAAATTTTGACCCAAGGGTATAATTTAAATCTATCTAGATACAGGTCCACCAAACAATGTCAAATATCTATGATAAAAAACATTTAAGTTGTGTACAGAATGAGAATCAATGCCCTCGGGCAAATTTTGACACCAGGGAAAGTTTGAAAAACTTTGGTAGAAGACCTATAGATGATATTATATAGCAAACATCAAAGCTCTATGCCTTGTACCTTCAGACAAATAGTTCATTTAGTTTTTACTATATATACATATAGTGAAAATCAATGCCCCTCCCCTGGGCGGGGCCAATTTTGACCCCAGGGCTGTTATTTGAACAATCATGGTAGAAGTCTACCAAACAATGCCTTATGCAAAATATCTTAGCTCTAGGTTTTTTGGGTCTTTACAAGAAGATTTTTTCAATTTTTTCTTATAATTCCTTTTGCTTGCAATGTCAACCAGATTTCTGCATGGAATGAAAATCTTTGAACAACTTTGGAAGCCTTTCACCAAAGGATCAACCCTGCCAAGTTTGGTTGAAATTGGACAAGTGGTTTTTTTACAAGATTTTTCAAGTTCACTATATAACCTTTATAACATACACACAAACAAACACACACACACAGATGAATTGCTATATGCCACCGCATCGCAAATGCTGCGGTGGCATAAAAATTGAGCATGAATTATGTGACGTTTACTTAAATAAAATTTGCTGAATAAAGACAGTAAGTAAACAAACATATACACTGATACTGAGCTATGAAGTCATTGGTTTCAAAAAAGAAATCATTTTATCTCCATTGAACACTATGTTTTCTGTACATGAAAATTAACAAATTATTTTAGTCACTATAATGTATAGATTTATATGAGCGCTACATCACTGACATGTATCGAAGACCGTTTTATTTAATACATGAGTGTTATGTCACACATTCTGTCTCTGCAACAATGGCTGAAAAGGAGTTGCGCCAAAATAACATTCCACCACCTATGTTTCGAAACGTGATAAGACAAGTTTGTTGTACCACCGGCTTTTATTTGTTTATTTGAACAAACTTGGTAGACACCCATAAGAAGATGTTTCATGCAAAATATCTAAGTTCTAGCTCATTGGGATTTTTTAAAAGAAGATTTATGAAGTTTTTACTATACACATATAGTTAAAAACAATGACACCCCTCGGGCAGGGCCAGTTTTGACCCCCGGGCTTTTATTTGAACAAACTTTGTAGATATTTACTTAAAGATGTTTCATGCTTAATATCTAAACTCTAGCTATTTGGGTTTTTCAAAGAAGATTTTTAAGTTTTTGCTATACACATACAGTACGCTCACGCGGGTTTTGCTTTATCCGCGATACCACCGCGGACGATTTTTTTTATCGCGGACGAACGCAGGGGCTCGTCCCCGATGAGAAGCCTAATTTCCCCGCGATCCCCGGTGTTCAGTTGTTTCCACCGCGGACAAAATTCTGACGACGGTTCTTCATTTATCGATAAAATCAGTCACCCGTTTCCAGCGGGGGAATGCCATGGTCAGTAGGGTCAGTATAAATTAACCTCCAAAAATAATAGACGTTTTATTATTTTTTAACTTAACAAACTTGGTAGACACTCACTAGAAGATGTTTCATGCTCAATATCTTAGCCATAGCTCTTTGAGTTCTTTAAAAGAAGATTTTTTAAGTTTTTACTATATGCATATAGGGAAAATCAATGACCCCCCGGGGCGGGGCCAATTTAGACCCCAGGGCTTTTATTTGAACAAACTTGGTAGACACTTACTTGAAGATGTTTCATGCCAAATATCTTAGCTCTAGCTCTTACGGTTCTTTAAATGAAGATTTTTTAAGTTTTTACTATATGCATATAGGGAAAATCAATGACCCCTGGGGCGGGGCCAATTTTGACCCCAGGGCTTTTATTTAAACAAACTTGGTAGACACTCACTAGAAGATGTTTATATCTAAGCTCTAGCTCTTACAGTTCTTTAAAAGAAGATTTTTTAAATTTTTACTTTATGCATATAGGGAAAATCAATGACCCCACGGAGCAGGGCCAATTTTGACCCCAGGGCTTTTATTTGAACAAACTTGGTAGACACTGACTAGAGGGTGTTTCATGCCAAATATCTTAGCTCTAACTCTTACAGTTCTTTAAAAGAAGATTTTTTAAGTTTTTACCATATGCAAATAGAGAAAATCAATGACCCCCTGGGCGGGGCCAATTTTGACCCCAGGGCTTTTATTTGAACAAACTTGGTAGACACTCAGTAGAAGATGTTTCATGCCAAATATCTTAGCTCTAGCTCTTTGGGTTCTTTAAAAGAAGATTTTTTAAGTTTTTACTATATGCATAAAGGGAAAATCAATGACCCCCGGGGTGGGCCAATTTTGACCCCAGGGCTTTTATTTGAACAAACTTGGTAGACACTCACTAGAAGATGTTTCATGCCAAATATCTTAGCTCTAGCTCTTACGGTTCTTTAAATGAAGATTTTTTAAGTTTTTACTATATGCATATAGGGAAAATCAATGACCCCTGGGGCGGGGCCAATTTTGACCCCAGGGCTTTTATCTGAACAAACTTGGTAGACATTCACTAGAAGATGTTTCATGCCAAATATCTAAGCTCTAGCTCTTTCAGTTCTTTAAAAGAAGATTTTTTAAGTTTTTACTTTATGCATATAGGGAAAATCAATGACCCCACGGGGCAGGGCCATTTTTGACCCCAGGGCTTTTATTTGAACAAACTTGGTAGACACTCAGTAGAAGATGTTTCATGCCAAATATCTTAGCTCTAGCTCTTACAGTTCTTTAAAAGAAGATTTTTTAAGTTTTTACTATATGCACATAGGGAAAATCAATGACCCCCAGGGTGGGGCCAATTTTGACCCCAGGGCTTTTATTTGAACAAACTTGGTAGACACTCACTAGAAGATGTTTCATGCCAAATATCTTAGCTCTAGCTCTTTGGGTCCTTTAAAAGAAGATTTTTTAAGTTTTTACTATATGCATATAGGGAAAATCAATGATCCCCGGGGTGGGGCCAATTTTGACCCCAGGGCTTTTATTTGAACAAACTTGGTAGACACTCACTAGAAGATGTTTCATGCCAAATATCTTAGCTCTAGCTCTTACTGTTCTTTAAATGAAGATTTTTTAAGTTTTTAATATATGCATATACTGGTTGGGGAGATAACTTCGGCTGGTTGATAAACTCGGCCTTTTATAATTAAATCGAGTTATCGGAATTTTTAATCTAATCAAGCTCACCATCTCATACTATCGCAGGAATTCGACAATATCTGGAAATTTTGTCAAGTTTGGTAAGATATTTAAAAAGTAACACAGACTTTTACCTGTTTGTTTACAAAACATGCCTATAAAAAGTATCCTATTGTTGTGCGCATGTGCAGCAGATGCACATTTTGAGGCCCGCACAGGGGTACTTTTATATATTGACCGACTACCGATAAAGCAGACGACGTTTACGTATACATTTTGTAGATGAAATTCAGACTCACTTTTGTCTTGCTAACTCAGAAAAAAAGGCTGATTACACAATTGTAATCTTTGATTGGAATGGATTGAAAGACTGATGTTAAATGCTCCTCTTATATGTTAATGTGTAGGTTGAATACCACTAAATTAATTTCTTCTTTACTCTGTTAAGCTTAGCATAAATAAATTTGAATCATTAATTTTTTAACTACATATTTCGTTATACGTTAATAAATGATAATGCATGTGTTTTTACGTAAAAATGATTTATATGTTGCATAGTACGTTGCATATAAATATCGTGTTATCATAGATATTCATTATACTAACGTAATGCTTAACAATTTTGGTAACAAATATTTTTTATTTGACATAAATGAACAGCACAGAAATAATAAAATGTCTAAACATGTTATTTTACGTTTTTAACTTACACATTTAAGAAGAAAACAAAGAGCCGGAATTATCTACTCGCGCGCGTTAAAAATATCCTTTTTACGTACCTCTTCCAGAGCCTCTCAAAATTACCTGTTCTGTTTCTAAATATAACTTTTATGGTGATACCGGAAAATCGAAGAGCTGAAGTTTATCATGGTGCAAGATTCATCAGAATACGTAAACAAATAAATGAATCATGCCCCCAAAACACTGATTTTCGGCCGAGTTTATCTCCCAAACCAGTAGGGAAAATCAATGACCCCTGGGGGGGGGGGGGCCAATTTTGACCCTAGGGCTTTTATTTGAACAAACTTGGTAGACACTTATTAATTAGAAGATGTTTCATGCCAAATATCTAAGCTCTAGCTCTTAGGGTTGTTTAAAAGAAGATATTTAAAGATTATTCTTTCAGTTGCCATGGCAACCAGAGTTCTGCATGGAATTAAATTCTTTGAAAAAATTTTAAAGGTGACCACCAAAGGAACATTCCTGTAAAGTTTGGATGAAATTTGCTCAGTGGTTTATGAGGAGATGTCATTTAAAGCAAAAGTTTACGGACGGACGCCGGACGGACGACAGACAGACGCCGGACGAAAAGAGATCACAAAAGCTCACCCTGTCACTTTGTGACAGGTAAGCTAAAAATTATTAAAGGGCCATAACTCTGTTATTAATCATTGAACCGGAAAATGCTGACAATATGCATAACTAGACTTGGTACTGTTCACTCCTGTAAAGTTTGGATGAAATTGCACCAGTACTTTATGAGGAGTAGTCCGGACAAGCTTTTGTGTATCTGGCAACACACAGAAAAAAACACCTTTTTAACAAAGGGCCATAACTCGGCCAAAAAGCATTCAACCGGAAAACCCGTGCAATATGTGCAAGGACTTGAGCTACAGATCAATCCTGTAAAGTTTCATTGACATTGCATTCGTGGTATAAGAGAAGTAGTCCGGACAAACTTTAAAAACAAGAGGGCCATGATGGCCCTGGATCGCTCACCTGACACAACCCCATCCAAGCAATGTCTTAAACAAGCATCATGGCCAAGTTTGATGACAACTGAGTCAAACATGTGACCTCTAGTGTGTTATAAAGATTTTTTCATATTT